>NW_026696526.1:0-70247 GCF_030435755.1 Ochotona princeps
CACTCTATGCTTAGTGCCTTTTGAGTGCATTATCTAGGAATGAACCTGGTAGAGCATCCCACACAAACGAATGCTCCACATGCGGGTTTCACATGCCACCAACTCAACATTCTCAGGCAACTTCAGCGCCACAGCCGTTTTCAGATAGCCCTCAATGCAAAGGCTCTAGACGCAAATATTGGTGTGAGAGCTAATTCAATCAAGGAAACACTGCATGTTGGTGAAGGGCATATTGAAGAAGGATCAGCCGAGTGGTTCTTGTGGGAGAACAACTCCATTTGGCTCACTAACTTCACACACCATCAGGCTTCCAAGCAGCTCTCAAGGAAACTCAGTTTTCACACTCTATGCTTAGTGCCCTTTGAGTGCATTATCTAGGAATGAACCTGGTAGAGCATCCCACACAAACGAATGCTCCACATGCGGGTTTCACATGCCACCAACTCCACATTCACAGGCAACTTCAGCGCCACAGCCGTTTTCAGATAGCCCTCAATGCAAAGGCTCTAGACGCAAATATTGGTGTGAGAGCTAATTCAATCAAGGAAACACTGCATGTTGGTGAAGGGCATATTGAAGAAGGATCAGCCGAGTGGTTCTTGTGGGAGAACAACTCCATTTCGCTCACGAACTTCACACACCATCAGGCTTCCAAGCAGCTCTCAAGGAAACTCAGTTTTCACACTCTATGCTTAGTGCCCTTTGAGTGCATTATCTAGGAATGAACCTGGTAGAGCATCCCACACAAACGAATGCTCCACATGCGGGTTTCACATGCCACCAACTCCACATTCACAGGCAACTTCAGCGCCACAGCCGTTTTCAGATAGCCCTCAATGCAAAGGCTCTAGACGCAAATATTGGTGTGAGAGCTAATTCAATCAAGGAAACACTGCATGTTGGTGAAGGGGCATATTGAAGAAGGATCAGCCGAGTGGTTCTTGTGGGAGAACAACTCCATTTGGCTCACTAACTTCACACACCATCAGGCTTCCAAGCAGCTCTCAAGGAAACTCAGCTTTCACACTCTATGCTGAGTGCCCTTTGAGTTCCTAGGACTGAAATGAGGCTTGGTGAACATCCGTCACAAACGAATGCTCCACATGCGGGTTTCACATGCCACCAACTCCACATTCACAGGCAACTTCAGCGCCACAGCCGTTTTCAGATAGCCCTCAATGCAAAGGCTCTAGACGCAAATATTGGTGTGAGAGCTAATTCAATCAAGGAAACACTGCATGTTGGTGAAGGGCATATTGAAGAAGGATCAGCCGAGTGGTTCTTGTGGGAGAACAACTCCATTTGGCTCAATAACTTCACACACCATCAGGCTTCCAAGCATCTCTCAAGGATATTCAGCTTTCACATTCTATGCTTAGTACCCTTTGAGATCCTAGGACTAAAATGAGGCTTGGTGAACATCCGTCACAAACGAATGCTCCACATGCGGGTTTCACATGCCACCAACTCCACATTCACAGGCAACTTCAGCGCCACAGCCGTTTTCAGATAGCCCTCAATGCAAAGGCTCTAGACGCAAATATTGGTGTGAGAGCTAATTCAATCAAGGAAACAGTGCATGTTGGTGAAGGGCATATTGAAGAAGGATCAGCCGAGTGGTTCTTGTGGGAGAACAACTCCATTTGGCTCAATAACTTCACACACCATCAGGCTTCCAAGCATCTCTCAAGGATATTCAGCTTTCACATTCTATGCTTAGTACGCTTTGAGATCCTAGGACTAAAATGAGGCTTGGTGAACATCCTTCACAAACGAATGCTCCACATGCGGGTTTCACATGCCACCAACTCCACATTCTCAGGCAACTTCAGCGCCACAGCCGTTTTCAGATAGCCCTCAATGCAAAGGCTCTAGACGCAAATATTGGTGTGAGAGCTAATTCAATCAAGGAAACACTGCATGTTGGTGAAGGGCATATTGAAGAAGGATCAGCCGAGTGGTTCTTGTGGGAGAACAACTCCATTTGGCTCACTAACTTCACACACCATCAGGCTTCCAAGCAGCTCTCAAGGAAACTCAGTTTTCACACTCTATGCTTAGTGCCCTTTGAGTGCATTATCTAGGAATGAACCTGGTAGAGCATCCCACACAAACGAATGCTCCACATGCGGGTTTCACATGCCACCAACTCCACATTCACAGGCAACTTCAGCGTCACAGCCGTTTTCAGATAGCCCTCAATGCAAAGGCTCTAGACGCAAATATTGGTGTGAGAGCTAATTCAATCAAGGAAACACTGCATGTTGGTGAAGGGCATATTGAAGAAGGATCAGCCGAGTGGTTCTTGTGGGAGAACAACTCCATTTGGCTCACTAACTTCACACACCATCAGGCTTCCAAGCAGCTCTCAAGGAAACTCAGCTTTCACATTCTATGCTTAGTACCCTTTGAGATCCTAGGACTGAAATGAGGCTTGGTGAACATCCGTCACAAACGAATGCTCCACATGCGGGTTTCACATGCCACCAACTCCACATTCTCAGGCAACTTCAGCGCCACAGCCGTTTTCAGATAGCCCTCAATGCAAAGGCTCTAGACGCAAATATTGGTTGTGAGAGCTAATTCAATCAAGGAAACACTGCATGTTGGTGAAGGGCATATTGAAGAAGGATCAGCCGAGTGGTTCTTGTGGGAGAACAACTCCATTTGGCTCACTAACTTCACACACCATCAGGCTTCCAAGCAGCTCTCAAGGAAACTCAGTTTTCACACTCTATGCTTAGTGCCCTTTGAGTGCATTATCTAGGAATGAACCTGGTAGAGCATCCCACACAAACGAATGCTCCACATGCGGGTTTCACATGCCACCAACTCCACATTCACAGGCAACTTCAGCGCCACAGCCGTTTTCAGATAGCCCTCAATGCAAAGGCTCTAGACGCAAATATTGGTGTGAGAGCTAATTCAATCAAGGAAACACTGCATGTTGGTGAAGGGCATATTGAAGAAGGATCAGCCGAGTGGTTCTTGTGGGAGAACAACTCCATTTCGCTCACGAACTTCACACACCATCAGGCTTCCAAGCAGCTCTCAAGGAAACTCAGTTTTCACACTCTATGCTTAGTGCCC
Source organism: Ochotona princeps (assembly GCF_030435755.1). NCBI lineage: Eukaryota > Metazoa > Chordata > Mammalia > Lagomorpha > Ochotonidae > Ochotona > Ochotona princeps. The sequence goes on from NW_026696526.1 coordinate 3,091, forward strand.
TTTGAGTGCATTATCTAGGAATGAACCTGGTAGAGCATCCCACACAAACGAATGCTCCACATGCGGGTTTCACATGCCACCAACTCCACATTCACAGGCAACTTCAGCGCCACAGCCGTTTTCAGATAGCCCTCAATGCAAAGGCTCTAGACGCAAATATTGGTGTGAGAGATAATTCAATCAAGGAAACACTGCATGTTGGTGAAGGGCATATTGAAGAAGGATCAGCCGAGTGGTTCTTGTGGGAGAACAACTCCATTTGGCTCACTAACTTCACACACCATCAGGCTTCCAAGCAGCTCTCAAGGAAACTCAGCTTTCACACTCTATGCTGAGTGCCCTTTGAGTTCCTAGGACTGAAATGAGGCTTGGTGAACATCCGTCACAAACGAATGCTCCACATGCGGGTTTCACATGCCACCAACTCCACATTCACAGGCAACTTCAGCGCCACAGCCGTTTTCAGATAGCCCTCAATGCAAAGGCTCTAGACGCAAATATTGGTGTGTGAGAGCTAATTCAATCAAGGAAACACTGCATGTTGGTGAAGGGCATATTGAAGAAGGATCAGCCGAGTGGTTCTTGTGGGAGAACAACTCCATTTGGCTCAATAACTTCACACACCATCAGGCTTCCAAGCATCTCTCAAGGATATTCAGCTTTCACATTCTATGCTTAGTACCCTTTGAGATCCTAGGACTAAAATGAGGCTTGGTGAACATCCGTCACAAACGAATGCTCCACATGCGGGTTTCACATGCCACCAACTCCACATTCACAGGCAACTTCAGCGCCACAGCCGTTTTCAGATAGCCCTCAATGCAAAGGCTCTAGACGCAAATATTGGTGTGAGAGCTAATTCAATCAAGGAAACACTGCATGTTGGTGAAGGGCATATTGAAGAAGGATCAGCCGAGTGGTTCTTGTGGGAGAACAACTCCATTTGGCTCAATAACTTCACACACCATCAGGCTTCCAAGCATCTCTCAAGGATATTCAGCTTTCACATTCTATGCTTAGTACCCTTTGAGATCCTAGGACTAAAATGAGGCTTGGTGAACATCCTTCACAAACGAATGCTCCACATGCGGGTTTCACATGCCACCAACTCCACATTCTCAGGCAACTTCAGCGCCACAGCCGTTTTCAGATAGCCCTCAATGCAAAGGCTCTAGACGCAAATATTGGTGTGAGAGCTAATTCAATCAAGGAAACACTGCATGTTGGTGAAGGGCATATTGAAGAAGGATCAGCCGAGTGGTTCTTGTGGGAGAACAACTCCATTTGGCTCACTAACTTCACACACCATCAGGCTTCCAAGCAGCTCTCAAGGAAACTCAGTTTTCACACTCTATGCTTAGTGCCCTTTGAGTGCATTATCTAGGAATGAACCTGGTAGAGCATCCCACACAAACGAATGCTCCACATGCGGGTTTCACATGCCACCAACTCCACATTCACAGGCAACTTCAGCGTCACAGCCGTTTTCAGATAGCCCTCAATGCAAAGGCTCTAGACGCAAATATTGGTGTGAGAGCTAATTCAATCAAGGAAACACTGCATGTTGGTGAAGGGCATATTGAAGAAGGATCAGCCGAGTGGTTCTTGTGGGAGAACAACTCCATTTGGCTCACTAACTTCACACACCATCAGGCTTCCAAGCAGCTCTCAAGGAAACTCAGCTTTCACATTCTATGCTTAGTACCCTTTGAGATCCTAGGACTGAAATGAGGCTTGGTGAACATCCGTCACAAACGAATGCTCCACATGCGGGTTTCACATGCCACCAACTCCACATTCTCAGGCAACTTCAGCGCCACAGCCGTTTTCAGATAGCCCTCAATGCAAAGGCTCTAGACGCAAATATTGGTGTGAGAGCTAATTCAATCAAGGAAACACTGCATGTTGGTGAAGGGCATATTGAAGAAGGATCAGCCGAGTGGTTCTTGTGGGAGAACAACTCCATTTGACTCACTAACTTCACACACCATCAGGCTTCCAAGCAGCTCTCAAGGAAACTCAGTTTTCACACTCTATGCTTAGTGCCCGTTGAGTGCATTATCTAGGAATGAACCTGGTAGAGCATCCCACACAAACGAATGCTCCACATGCGGGTTTCACATGCCACCAACTCCACATTCACAGGCAACTTCAGCGCCACAGCCGTTTTCAGATAGCCCTCAATGCAAAGGCTCTAGACACAAATATTGGTGTGAGAGCTAATTCAATCAAGGAAACACTGCATGTTGGTGAAGGGCATATTGAAGAAGGATCAGCCGAGTGGTTCTTGTGGGAGAACAACTCCATTTGGCTCACTAACTTCACACACCATCAGGCTTCCAAGCAGCTCTCAAGGAAACTCAGTTTTCACACTCTATGCTTAGTGCCCTTTGAGTGCATTATCTAGGAATGAACCTGGTAGAGCATCCCACACAAACGAATGCTCCACATGCGGGTTTCACATGCCACCAACTCCACATTCTCAGGCAACTTCAGCGCCACAGCCGTTTTCAGATAGCCCTCAATGCAAAGGCTCTAGATGCAAATATTGGTGTGAGAGCTAATTCAATCAAGGAAACACTGCATGTTGGTGAAGGGCATATTGAAGAAGGATCAGCCGAGTGGTTCTTGTGGGAGAACAACTCCATTTGGCTCACTAACTTCACACACCATCAGGCTTCCAAGCAGCTCTCAAGGAAACTCAGTTTTCACACTCTATGCTTAGTGCCCTTTGAGTGCATTATCTAGGAATGAACCTGGTAGAGCATCCCACACAAACGAATGCTCCACATGCGGGTTTCACATGCCACCAACTCCACATTCACAGGCAACTTCAGCGCCACAGCCGTTTTCAGATAGCCCTCAATGCAAAGGCTCTAGACGCAAATATTGGTGTGAGAGATAATTCAATCAAGGAAACACTGCATGTTGGTGAAGGGCATATTGAAGAAGGATCAGCCGAGTGGTTCTTGTGGGAGAACAACTCCATTTGGCTCACTAACTTCACACACCATCAGGCTTCCAAGCAGCTCTCAAGGAAACTCAGCTTTCACACTCTATGCTTAGTGCCCATTGTATGCCTGGGACTGAAATGAGGCTTGGTGAACATCCGTCACAAACGAATGCTCCACATGCGGGTTTCACATGCCACCAACTCCACATTCACAGGCAACTTCAGCGCCACAGCCGTTTTCAGATAGCCCTCAATGCAAAGGCTCTAGATGCAAATATTGGTGTGAAAGCTAATTCAATCAAGGAAACACTGCATGTTGGTGAAGGGCATATTGAAGAAGGATCAGCCGAGTGGTTCTTGTGGGAGAACAACTCCATTTGGCTCACTAACTTCACACACCATCAGGCTTCCAAGCAGCTCTCAAGGAAACTCAGTTTTCACACTCTATGCTTAGTGCCCTTTGAGTGCATTATCTAGGAATGAACCTGGTAGAGCATCCCACACAAACGAATGCTCCACATGCGGGTTTCACATGCCACCAACTCCACATTCACAGGCAACTTCAGCGCCACAGCCGTTTTCAGATAGCCCTCAATGCAAAGGATCTAGACGCAAATATTGGTGTGAGAGCTAATTCAATCAAGGAAACACTGCATGTTGGTGAAGGGCATATTGAAGAAGGATCAGCCGAGTGGTTCTTGTGGGAGAACAACTCCATTTGGCTCACTAATTTCACACACCATCAGGCTTCCAAGCAGCTCTCAAGGAAACTCAGTTTTCACACTCTATGCTTAGTGCCCTTTGAGTGCATTATCTAGGAATGAACCTGGTAGAGCATCCCACACAAACGAATGCTCCACATGCGGGTTTCACATGCCACCAACTCCACATTCTCAGGCAACTTCAGCGCCACAGCCGTTTTCAGATAGCCCTCAATGCAAAGGATCTAGACGCAAATATTGGTGTGAGAGCTAATTCAATCAAGGAAACACTGCATGTTGGTGAAGGGCATATTGAAGAAGGATCAGCCGAGTGGTTCTTGTGGGAGAACAACTCCATTTGACTCACTAACTTCACACACCATCAAGCTTCCAAGCAGCTCTCAAGGAAACTCAGCTTTCACAGTCTATGCTTAGTACCCTTTGAGATCCTAGGACTGAAATGAGGCTTGGTAAACATCCCTCACAAATGAATGCTCCACATGCGGGTTTCACATGCCACCAACTCCACATTCACAGGCAACTTCAGCGCCACAGCCGTTTTCAGATAGCCCTCAATGCAAAGGCTCTAGACGCAAATATTGGTGTGAGAGCTAATTCAATCAAGGAAACACTGCATGTTGGTGAAGGGCATATTGAAGAAGGATCAGCCGAGTGGTTCTTGTGGGAGAACAACTCCATTTGACTCACTAACTTCACACACCATCAGGCTTCCAAGCAGCTCTCAAGGAAACTCAGTTTTCACACTCTATGCTTAGTGCCCTTTGAGTGCATTATCTAGGAATGAACCTGGTAGAGCATCCCACACAAACGAATGCTCCACATGCGGGTTTCACATGCCACCAACTCCACATTCTCAGGCAAATTCAGTGCCACAGCCGTTTTCGGATAGTCCTCAATGCAAAGGCTCTAGACGCAAATATTGGTGTGAGAGCTAATTCAATCAAGGAAACACTGCATGTTGGTGAAGGGCATATTGAAGAAGGATCAGCCGAGTGGTTCTTGTGGGAGAACAACTCCATTTGGCTCACTAATTTCACACACCATCAGGCTTCCAAGCAGCTCTCAAGGAAACTCAGTTTTCACACTCTATGCTTAGTGCCCTTTGAGTGCATTATCTAGGAATGAACCTGGTAGAGCATCCGTCACAAACGAATGCTCCACATGCGGGTTTCACATGCCACCAACTCCACATTCACAGGCAACTTCAGCGCCACAGCCGTTTTCAGATAGCCCTCAATGCAAAGGTTCTAGACACAAATATTGGTGTGAGAACTAATTCAATCAAGGAAACAGTGCATGTTGGTGAAGGGCATATTGAAGAAGGATCAGCCGAGTGGTTCTTGTGGGAGAACAACTCCATTTGACTCACTAACTTCACACACCATCAGGCTTCCAAGCAGCTCTCAAGGAAACTCAGTTTTCACACTCTATGCTTAGTGCCCTTTGAGTGCATTATCTAGGAATGAACCTGGTAGAGCATCCCACACAAACGAATGCTCCACATGCGGGTTTCACATGCCACCAACTCCACATTCTCAGGCAACTTCAGCGCCACAGCCGTTTTCAGATAGCCCTCAATGCAAAGGATCTAGACGCAAATATTGGTGTGAGAGCTAATTCAATCAAGGAAACACTGCATGTTGGTGAAGGGCATATTGAAGAAGGATCAGCCGAGTGGTTCTTGTGGGAGAACAACTCCATTTGACTCACTAACTTCACACACCATCAAGCTTCCAAGCAGCTCTCAAGGAAACTCAGCTTTCACAGTCTATGCTTAGTACCCTTTGAGATCCTAGGACTGAAATGAGGCTTGGTAAACATCCCTCACAAACGAATGCTCCACATGAGGGTTTCACATGCCACCAACTCCACATTCTCAGGCAACTTCAGCGCCACAGCCGTTTTCAGATAGCCCTCAATGCAAAGGCTCTAGACGCAAATATTGGTGTGAGAGATAATTCAATCAAGGAAACACTGCATGTTGATGAAGGGCATATTGAAGAAGGATCAGCAGAGTGGTTCTTGTGGGAGAACAACTCCATTTGGCTCACTAACTTCACACACCATCAGGCTTCCAAGCAGCTCTCAAGGAAACTCAGCTTTCACACTCTATGCTTAGTGCCCATTGTATGCCTGGGACTGAAATGAGGCTTGGTGAACATCCGTCACAAACGAATGCTCCACATGCGGGTTTCACATGCCACCAACTCCACATTCACAGGCAACTTCAGCGCCACAGCCGTTTTCAGATAGCCCTCAATGCAAAGGCTCTAGATGCAAATATTGGTGTGAAAGCTAATTCAATCAAGGAAACACTGCATGTTGGTGAAGGGCATATTGAAGAAGGATCAGCCGAGTGGTTCTTGTGGGAGAACAACTCCATTTGGCTCACTAACTTCACACACCATCAGGCTTCCAAGCAGCTCTCAAGGAAACTCAGTTTTCACACTCTATGCTTAGTGCCCTTTGAGTGCATTATCTAGGAATGAACCTGGTAGAGCATCCCACACAAACGAATGCTCCACATGCGGGTTTCACATGCCACCAACTCCACATTCACAGGCAACTTCAGCGCCACAGCCGTTTTCAGATAGCCCTCAATGCAAAGGCTCTAGACACAAATATTGGTGTGAGAGCTAATTCAATCAAGGAAACACTGCATGTTGGTGAAGGGCATATTGAAGAAGGATCAGCCGAGTGGTTCTTGTGGGAGAACAACTCCATTTGGCTCACTAACTTCACACACCATCAGGCTTCCAAGCAGCTCCCAAGGAAACTCAGTTTTCACACTCTAAGCTTAGTGCCCTTTGAGTGCATTATCTAGGAATGAACCTGGTAGAGCATCCCACACAAACGAATGCTCCACATGCGGGTTTCACATGCCACCAACTCCACATTCTCAGGCAACTTCAGAGCCACAGCCGTTTTCAGATAGCCCTCAATGCAAAGGCTCTAGACGCAAATATTGGTGTGAGAGCTAATTCAATCAAGGAAACACTGCATGTTGGTGAAGGGCATATTGAAGAAGGATCAGCCGAGTGGTTCTTGTGGGAGAACAACTCCATTTGGCTCACTAACTTCACACACCATCAGGCTTCCAAGCAGCTCTCAAGGAAACTCAGTTTTCACACTCTATGCTTAGTGCCCTTTGAGTGCATTATCAAGGGATGAACCTGGTAGATCATCCCACACAAACGAATGCTCCACATGCGGATTTCACATGCCACCAACTCCACATTCAAGGCAACTTCAGCGCCACAGCCGTTTTCAGATAGCCCTCAATGCGAAGGGTCTAGACGCAAATATTGGTGTGAGAGCTAATTCAATCAAGGAAACACTGCATGTTGGTGAAGGGCATATTGAAGAAGGATCAGCCGAGTGGTTCTTGTGGGAGAACAACTCCATTTGGCTCACTAACTTCACACACCATCAGGCTTCCAAGCAGCTCTCAAGGAAACTCAGTTTTCACACTCTATGCTTAGTGCCCTTTGAGTGCATTATCTAGGAATGAACCTGGTAGAGCATCCCACACAAACGAATGCTCCACATGCGGGTTTCACATGCCACCAACTCCACATTCACAGGCAACTTCAGCGCCACAGCCGTTTTCAGATAGCCCTCAATGCAAAGGCTCTAGACGCAAATATTGGTGTGAGAGCTAATTCAATCAAGGAAACATTGCATGTTGGTGAAGGGCATATTGAAGAAGGATCAGCCGAGTGGTTCTTGTGGGAGAACAACTCCATTTGGCTCACTAACTTCACACACCATCAGGCTTCCAAGCAGCTCCCAAGGAAACTCAGTTTTCACACTCTATGCTTAGTGCCCTTTGAGTGCATTATCTAGGAATGAACCTGGTAGAGCATCCCACACAAACGAATGCTCCACATGCGGGTTTCACATGCCACCAACTCCACATTCACAGGCAACTTCAGCGCCACAGCCGTTTTCAGATAGCCCTCAATGCAAAGGCTCTAGACGCAAATATTGGTGTGAGAGCTAATTCAATCAAGGAAACACTGCATGTTGGTGAAGGGCATATTGAAGAAGGATCAGCCGAGTGGTTCTTGTGGGAGAACAACTCCATTTGGCTCACTAACTTCACACACCATCAGGCTTCCAAGCAGCTCTCAAGGAAACTCAGTTTTCACACTCTATGCTTAGTGCCCTTTGAGTGCATTATCTAGGGATGAACCTGGTAGAGCATCCCACACAAACGAATGCTCCACATGCGGATTTCACATGCCACCAACTCCACATTCACAGGCAACTTCAGCGCCACAGCCGTTTTCAGATAGTCCTCAATGCGAAGGGTCTAGACGCAAATATTGGTGTGAGAGCTAATTCAATCAAGGAAACACTGCATGTTGGTGAAGGGCATATTGAAGAAGGATCAGCCGAGTGGTTCTTGTGGGAGAACAACTCCATTTGGCTCACTAACTTCACACACCATCAGGCTTCCAAGCAGCTCTCAAGGAAACTTAGTTTTCACACTCTATGCTTAGTGCCCTTTGAGTGCATTATCTAGGAATGAACCTGGTAGAGCATCCCACACAAACGAATGCTCCACATGCGGGTTTCACATGCCACCAACTCCACATTCACAGGCAACTTCAGCGCCACAGCCGTTTTCAGATAGCCCTCAATGCAAAGGCTCTAGACGCAAATATTGGTGTGAGAGCTAATTCAATCAAGGAAACACTGCATGTTGGTGAAGGGCATATTGAAGAAGGATCAGCTGAGTGGTTCTTGTGGGAGAACAACTCCATTTGGCTCACTAACTTCACACACCATCAGGCTTCCAAGCAGCTCTCAAGGAAACTCAGTTTTCACACTCTATGCTTAGTGCCCTTTGAGTGCATTATCTAGGAATGAACCTGGTAGAGCATCCCACACAAACGAATGCTCCACATGCGGGTTTCACATGCCACCAACTCCACATTCACAGGCAACTTCAGCGCCACAGCCGTTTTCAGATAGCCCTCAATGCAAAGGCTCTAGACGCAAATATTGGTGTGAGAGCTAATTCAATCAAGGAAACATTGCATGTTGGTGAAGGGCATATTGAAGAAGGATCAGCCGAGTGGTTCTTGTGGGAGAACAACTCCATTTGGCTCACTAACTTCACACACCATCAGGCTTCCAAGCAGCTCTCAAGGAAACTCAGTTTTCACACTCTATGCTTAGTGCCCTTTGAGTGCATTATCTAGGAATGAACCTGGTAGAGCATCCCACACAAACGAATGCTCCACATGCGGGTTTCACATGCCACCAACTCCACATTCACAGGCAACTTCAGCGCCACAGCCGTTTTCAGATAGCCCTCAATGCAAAGGCTCTAGACGCAAATATTGGTGTGAGAGCTAATTCAATCAAGGAAACACTGCATGTTGGTGAAGGGCATATTGAAGAAGGATCAGCCGAGTGGTTCTTGTGGGAGAACAACTCCATTTGGCTCACTAACTTCACACACCATCAGGCTTCCAAGCAGCTCCCAAGGAAACTCAGTTTTCACACTCTAAGCTTAGTGCCCTTTGAGTGCATTATCTAGGAATGAACCTGGTAGAGCATCCCACACAAACGAATGCTCCACATGCGGGTTTCACATGCCACCAACTCCACATTCTCAGGCAACTTCAGAGCCACAGCCGTTTTCAGATAGCCCTCAATGCAAAGGCTCTAGACGCAAATATTGGTGTGAGAGCTAATTCAATCAAGGAAACACTGCATGTTGGTGAAGGGCATATTGAAGAAGGATCAGCCGAGTGGTTCTTGTGGGAGAACAACTCCATTTGGCTCACTAACTTCACACACCATCAGGCTTCCAAGCAGCTCTCAAGGAAACTCAGTTTTCACACTCTATGCTTAGTGCCCTTTGAGTGCATTATCAAGGGATGAACCTGGTAGATCATCCCACACAAACGAATGCTCCACATGCGGATTTCACATGCCACCAACTCCACATTCAAGGCAACTTCAGCGCCACAGCCGTTTTCAGATAGCCCTCAATGCGAAGGGTCTAGACGCAAATATTGGTGTGAGAGCTAATTCAATCAAGGAAACACTGCATGTTGGTGAAGGGCATATTGAAGAAGGATCAGCCGAGTGGTTCTTGTGGGAGAACAACTCCATTTGGCTCACTAACTTCACACACCATCAGGCTTCCAAGCAGCTCTCAAGGAAACTCAGTTTTCACACTCTATGCTTAGTGCCCTTTGAGTGCATTATCTAGGAATGAACCTGGTAGAGCATCCCACACAAACGAATGCTCCACATGCGGGTTTCACATGCCACCAACTCCACATTCACAGGCAACTTCAGCGCCACAGCCGTTTTCAGATAGCCCTCAATGCAAAGGCTCTAGACGCAAATATTGGTGTGAGAGCTAATTCAATCAAGGAAACATTGCATGTTGGTGAAGGGCATATTGAAGAAGGATCAGCCGAGTGGTTCTTGTGGGAGAACAACTCCATTTGGCTCACTAACTTCACACACCATCAGGCTTCCAAGCAGCTCTCAAGGAAACTTAGTTTTCACACTCTATGCTTAGTGCCCTTTGAGTGCATTATCTAGGAATGAACCTGGTAGAGCATCCCACACAAACGAATGCTCCACATGCGGGTTTCACATGCCACCAACTCCACATTCACAGGCAACTTCAGCGCCACAGCCGTTTTCAGATAGCCCTCAATGCAAAGGCTCTAGACGCAAATATTGGTGTGAGAGCTAATTCAATCAAGGAAACACTGCATGTTGGTGAAGGGCATATTGAAGAAGGATCAGCCGAGTGGTTCTTGTGGGAGAACAACTCCATTTGGCTCACTAACTTCACACGCCATCAGGCTTCCAAGCAGCTCCCAAGGAAACTCAGTTTTCACACTCTAAGCTTAGTGCCCTTTGAGTGCATTATCTAGGAATGAACCTGGTAGAGCATCCCACACAAACGAATGCTCCACATGCGGATTTCACATGCCACCAACTCCACATTCACAGGCAACTTCAGCGCCACAGCCGTTTTCAGATAGTCCTCAATGCGAAGGGTCTAGACGCAAATATTGGTGTGAGAGCTAATTCAATCAAGGAAACACTGCATGTTGGTGAAGGGCATATTGAAGAAGGATCAGCCGAGTGGTTCTTGTGGGAGAACAACTCCATTTGGCTCAATAACTTCACACACCATCAGGCTTCCAAGCATCTCTCAAGGATATTCAGCTTTCACATTCTATGCTTAGTACCCTTTGAGATCCTAGGACTAAAATGAGGCTTGGTGAACATCCGTCACAAACGAATGCTCCACATGCGGGTTTCACATGCCACCAACTCCACATTCACAGGCAACTTCAGCGCCACAGCCGTTTTCAGATAGCCCTCAATGCAAAGGCTCTAGATGCAAATATTGGTATGAGAGCTAATTCAATCAAGGAAACACTGCATGTTGGTGAAGGGCATATTGAAGAAGGATCAGCCGAGTGGTTCTTGTGGGAGAACAACTCCATTTGACTCACTAACTTCACACACCATCAGGCTTCCAAGCAGCTCTCAAGGAAACTCAGTTTTCACACTCTATGCTTAGGGCCCTTTGAGTGCATTATCTAGGAATGAACCTGGTAGAGCATCCCACACAAACGAATGCTCCACATGCGGGTTTCACATGCCACCAACTCCACATTCACAGGCAACTTCAGCGCCACAGCAGTTTTCAGATAGCCCTCAATGCAAAGGCTCTAGACGCAAATATTGGTGTGAGAGTTAATTCAATCAAGGAAACACTGCATGTTGGTGAAGGGCATATTGAAGAAGGATCAGCCGAGTGGTTCTTGTGGGAGAACAACTCCATTTGGCTCACTAACTTCACACACCATCAGGCTTCCAAGCAGCTCTCAAGGAAACTCAGCTTTCACACTCTATGCTTAGTGCCCTTTGAGTTCCTAGGACTGAAATGAGGCTTGGGGAACATCCGTCACAAACAAATGCTCCACATGCGGGTTTCACATGCCACCAACTCCACATTCACAGGCAACTTCAGCGCCACAGCCGTTTTCAGATAGCCCTCAATGCAAAGGCTCTAGACGCAAATATTGGTGTGAGAGCTAATTCAATCAAGGAAACACTGCATGTTGGTGAAGGGCATATTGAAGAAGGATCAGCCGAGTGGTTCTTGTGGGAGAACAACTCCATTTGGCTCACTAACTTCACACGCCATCAGGCTTCCAAGCAGCTCCCAAGGAAACTCAGTTTTCACACTCTAAGCTTAGTGCCCTTTGAGTGCATTATCTAGGAATGAACCTGGTAGAGCATCCCACACAAACGAATGCTCCACATGCGGATTTCACATGCCACCAACTCCACATTCACAGGCAACTTCAGCGCCACAGCCGTTTTCAGATAGTCCTCAATGCGAAGGGTCTAGACGCAAATATTGGTGTGAGAGCTAATTCAATCAAGGAAACACTGCATGTTGGTGAAGGGCATATTGAAGAAGGATCAGCCGAGTGGTTCTTGTGGGAGAACAACTCCATTTGGCTCAATAACTTCACACACCATCAGGCTTCCAAGCATCTCTCAAGGATATTCAGCTTTCACATTCTATGCTTAGTACCCTTTGAGATCCTAGGACTAAAATGAGGCTTGGTGAACATCCGTCACAAACGAATGCTCCACATGCGGGTTTCACATGCCACCAACTCCACATTCACAGGCAACTTCAGCGCCAAAGCCGTTTTCAGATAGCCCTCAATGCAAAGGCTCTAGATGCAAATATTGGTATGAGAGCTAATTCAATCAAGGAAACACTGCATGTTGGTGAAGGGCATATTGAAGAAGGATCAGCCGAGTGGTTCTTGTGGGAGAACAACTCCATTTGACTCACTAACTTCACACACCATCAGGCTTCCAAGCAGCTCTCAAGGAAACTCAGTTTTCACACTCTATGCTTAGGGCCCTTTGAGTGCATTATCTAGGAATGAACCTGGTAGAGCATCCCACACAAACGAATGCTCCACATGCGGGTTTCACATGCCACCAACTCCACATTCACAGGCAACTTCAGCGCCACAGCAGTTTTCAGATAGCCCTCAATGCAAAGGCTCTAGACGCAAATATTGGTGTGAGAGTTAATTCAATCAAGGAAACACTGCATGTTGGTGAAGGGCATATTGAAGAAGGATCAGCCGAGTGGTTCTTGTGGGAGAACAACTCCATTTGGCTCACTAACTTCACACACCATCAGGCTTCCAAGCAGCTCTCAAGGAAACTCAGCTTTCACACTCTATGCTTAGTGCCCTTTGAGTTCCTAGGACTGAAATGAGGCTTGGGGAACATCCGTCACAAACAAATGCTCCACATGCGGGTTTCACATGCCACCAACTCCACATTCACAGGCAACTTCAGCGCCACAGCCGTTTTCAGATAGCCCTCAATGCAAAGGCTCTAGACGCAAATATTGGTGTGAGAGCTAATTCAATCAAGGAAACACTGCATGTTGGTGAAGGGCATATTGAAGAAGGATCAGCCGAGTGGTTCTTGTGGGAGAACAACTCCATTTGGCTCACGAACTTCACACACCATCAGGCTTCCAAGCAGCTCTCAAGGAAACTCAGTTTTCACACTCTATGCTTAGTGCCCTTTGAGTTCCTAGGACTGAAATGAGGCTTGGGGAACATCCGTCACAAACAAATGCTCCACATGCGGGTTTCACATGCCACCAACTCCACATTCACAGGCAACTTCAGTGCCACAGCCGTTTTCAGATAGCCCTCAATGCAAAGGCTCTAGACGCAAATATTGGTGTGAGAGCTAATTCAATCAAGGAAACACTGCATGTTGGTGAAGGGCATATTGAAGAAGGATCAACCGAGTGGTTCTTGTGGGAGAACAACTCCATTTGGCTCACTAATTTCACACACCATCAGGCTTCCAAGCAGCTCTCAAGGAAACTCAGTTTTCACACTCTATGCTTAGTGCCCTTTGAGTGCATTATCTAGGAATGAACCTGGTAGAGCATCCCACACAAACGAATGCTCCACATGCGGGTTTCACATGCCACCAACTCCACATTCACAGGCAACTTCAGCGCCACAGCCGTTTTCAGATAGCCCTCAATGCAAAGGCTCTAGACGCAAATATTGGTGTGAGAGCTAATTCAATCAAAGAAACACTGCATGTTGGTGAAGGGCATATTGAAGAAGGATCAGCCGAGTGGTTCTTGTGGGAGAACAACTCCATTTGGCTCACGAACTTCACACACCATCAGGCTTCCAAGCAGCTCTCAAGGAAACTCAGTTTTCACACTCTATGCTTAGTGCCCTTTGAGTGCATTATCTAGGAATGAACCTGGTAGAGCATCCCACACAAACGAATGCTCCACATGCGGGTTTCACATGCCACCAACTCCACATTCACAGGCAACTTCAGCGCCACAGCCGTTTTCAGATAGCCCTCAATGCAAAGGCTCTAGACGCAAATATTGGTGTGAGAGCTAATTCAATCAAGGAAACACTGCATGTTGGTGAAGGGCATATTGAAGAAGGATCAGCCGAGTGGTTCTTGTGGGAGAACAACTCCATTTGGCTCACTAACTTCACACACCATCAGGCTTCCAAGCAGCTCTCAAGGAAACTCAGTTTTCACACTCTATGCTTAGTGCCCTTTGAGTGCATTATCTAGGAATGAACCTGGTATAGCATCCCACACAAACGAATGCTCCACATGCGGGTTTCACATGCCACCAACTCCACATTCACAGGCAACTTCAGCGTCACAGCCGTTTTCAGATAGCCCTCAATGCAAAGGCTCTAGACGCAAATATTGGTGTGAGAGCTAATTCAATCAAGGAAACACTGCATGTTGGTGAAGGGCATATTGAAGAAGGATCAGCCGAGTGGTTCTTGTGGGAGAACAACTCCATTTGGCTCACTAACTTCACACACCATCAGGCTTCCAAGCATCTCTCAAGGAAACTCAGCTTTCACATTCTATGCTTAGTACCCTTTGAGATCCTAGGACTGAAATGAGGCTTGGTGAACATCCGTCACAAACGAATGCTCCACATGCGGGTTTCACATGCCACCAACTCCACATTCTCAGGCAACTTCAGCGCCACAGCCGTTTTCAGATAGCCCTCAATGCAAAGGCTCTAGACGCAAATATTGGTGTGAGAGCTAATTCAATCAAGGAAACACTGCATGTTGGTGAAGGGCATATTGAAGAAGGATCAGCCGAGTGGTTCTTGTGGGAGAACAACTCCATTTGGCTCACGAACTTCACACACCATCAGGCTTCCAAGCAGCTCTCAAGGAAACTCAGTTTTCACACTCTATGCTTAGTGCCCTTTGAGTGCATTATCTAGGAATGAACCTGGTAGATCATCCCACACAAACGAATGCTCCACATGCGGGTTTCACATGCCACCAACTCCACATTCTCAGGCAACTTCAGCGCCACAGCCGTTTTCAGATAGCCCTCAATGCAAAGGCTCTAGACGCAAATATTGGTGTGAGAGCTAATTCAATCAAGGAAACACTGCATGTTGGTGAAGGGCATATTGAAGAAGGATCAGCCGAGTGGTTCTTGTGGGAGAACAACTCCATTTGGCTCACTAACTTCACACACCATCAGGCTTCCAAGCAGCTCTCATGGAAACTCAGTTTTCACACTCTATGCTTAGTGCCCTTTGAGTGCATTATCTAGGAATGAACCTGGTAGAGCATCCCACACAAACGAATGCTCCACATGCGGGTTTCACATGCCACCAACTCCACATTCACAGGCAACTTCAGCGTCACAGCCGTTTTCAGATAGCCCTCAATGCAAAGGCTCTAGACGCAAATATTGGTGTGAGAGCTAATTCAATCAAGGAAACACTGCATGTTGGTGAAGGGCATATTGAAGAAGGATCAGCCGAGTGGTTCTTGTGGGAGAACAACTCCATTTGGCTCACTAACTTCACACACCATCAGGCTTCCAAGCAGCTCTCAAGGAAACTCAGTTTTCACACTCTATGCTTAGGGCCCTTTGAGTGCATTATCTAGGAATGAACCTGGTAGAGCATCCCACACAAACGAATGCTCCACATGCGGGTTTCACATGCCACCAACTCCACATTCACAGGCAACTTCAGCGCCACAGCCGTTTTCAGATAGCCCTCAATGCAAAGGCTCTAGACGCAAATATTGGTGTGAGAGTTAATTCAATCAAGGAAACACTGCATGTTGGTGAAGGGCATATTGAAGAAGGATCAGCCGAGTGGTTCTTGTGGGAGAACAACTCCATTTGGCTCACTAACTTCACACACCATCAGGCTTCCAAGCAGCTCTCAAGGAAACTCAGCTTTCACACTCTATGCTTAGTGCCCTTTGAGTTCCTAGGACTGAAATGAGGCTTGGGGAACATCCGTCACAAACAAATGCTCCACATGCGGGTTTCACATGCCACCAACTCCACATTCACAGGCAACTTCAGCGCCACAGCCGTTTTCAGATAGCCCTCAATGCAAAGGCTCTAGACGCAAATATTGGTGTGAGAGCTAATTCAATCAAGGAAACACTGCATGTTGGTGAAGGGCATATTGAAGAAGGATCAGCCGAGTGGTTCTTGTGGGAGAACAACTCCATTTGGCTCACGAACTTCACACACCATCAGGCTTCCAAGCAGCTCTCAAGGAAACTCAGTTTTCACACTCTATGCTTAGTGCCCTTTGAGTTCCTAGGACTGAAATGAGGCTTGGGGAACATCCGTCACAAACAAATGCTCCACATGCGGGTTTCACATGCCACCAACTCCACATTCACAGGCAACTTCAGTGCCACAGCCGTTTTCAGATAGCCCTCAATGCAAAGGCTCTAGACGCAAATATTGGTGTGAGAGCTAATTCAATCAAGGAAACACTGCATGTTGGTGAAGGGCATATTGAAGAAGGATCAAAAGAGTGGTTCTTGTGGGAGAACAACTCCATTTGGCTCACTAATTTCACACACCATCAGGCTTCCAAGCAGCTCTCAAGGAAACTCAGTTTTCACACTCTATGCTTAGTGCCCTTTGAGTGCATTATCTAGGAATGAACCTGGTAGAGCATCCCACACAAACGAATGCTCCACATGCGGGTTTCACATGCCACCAACTCCACATTCACAGGCAACTTCAGCGCCACAGCCGTTTTCAGATAGCCCTCAATGCAAAGGCTCTAGACGCAAATATTGGTGTGAGAGCTAATTCAATCAAAGAAACACTGCATGTTGGTGAAGGGCATATTGAAGAAGGATCAGCCGAGTGGTTCTTGTGGGAGAACAACTCCATTTGGCTCACGAACTTCACACACCATCAGGCTTCCAAGCAGCTCTCAAGGAAACTCAGTTTTCACACTCTATGCTTAGTGCCCTTTGAGTGCATTATCTAGGAATGAACCTGGTAGAGCATCCCACACAAACGAATGCTCCACATGCGGGTTTCACATGCCACCAACTCCACATTCACAGGCAACTTCAGCGCCACAGCCGTTTTCAGATAGCCCTCAATGCAAAGGCTCTAGACGCAAATATTGGTGTGAGAGCTAATTCAATCAAGGAAACACTGCATGTTGGTGAAGGGCATATTGAAGAAGGATCAGCCGAGTGGTTCTTGTGGGAGAACAACTCCATTTGGCTCACTAACTTCACACACCATCAGGCTTCCAAGCAGCTCTCAAGGAAACTCAGCTTTCACACTCTATGCTTAGTGCCCTTTGAGTTCCTAGGACTGAAATGAGGCTTGGTGAACATCCGTCACAAACGAATGCTCCACATGCGGGTTTCACATGCCACCAACTCCACATTCACAGGCAACTTCAGCGCCACAGCCGTTTTCAGATAGCCCTCAATGCAAAGGCTCTAGACGCAAATATTGGTGTGAGAGCTAATTCAATCAAGGAAACACTGCATGTTGGTGAAGGGCATATTGAAGAAGGATCAGCCGAGTGGTTCTTGTGGGAGAACAACTCCATTTGGCTCAATAACTTCACACACCATCAGGCTTCCAAGCATCTCTCAAGGATATTCAGCTTTCACATTCTATGCTTAGTAACCTTTGAGATCCTAGGACTAAAATGAGGCTTGGTGAACATCCGTCACAAACGAATGCTCCACATGCGGGTTTCACATGCCACCAACTCCACATTCACAGGCAACTTCAGCGCCACAGCCGTTTTCAGATAGCCCTCAATGCAAAGGCTCTAGACGCAAATATTGGTGTGAGAGCTAATTCAATCAAGGAAACACTGCATGTTGGTGAAGGGCATATTGAAGAAGGATCAGCCGAGTGGTTCTTGTGGGAGAACAACTCCATTTGGCTCACTAACTTCACACACCATCAGGCTTCCAAGCAGCTCTCAAGGAAACTCAGTTTTCACACTCTATGCTTAGTGCCCTTTGAGTGCATTATCTAGGAATGAACCTGGTAGATCATCCCACACAAACGAATGCTCCACATGCGGGTTTCACATGCCACCAACTCCACATTCTCAGGCAACTTCAGCGCCACAGCCGTTTTCAGATAGCCCTCAATGCAAAGGCTCTAGACGCAAATATTGGTGTGAGAGCTAATTCAATCAAGGAAACACTGCATGTTGGTGAAGGGCATATTGAAGAAGGATCAGCCGAGTGGTTCTTGTGGGAGAACAACTCCATTTGGCTCACTAACTTCACACACCATCAGGCTTCCAAGCAGCTCTCATGGAAACTCAGTTTTCACACTCTATGCTTAGTGCCCTTTGAGTGCATTATCTAGGAATGAACCTGGTAGAGCATCCCACACAAACGAATGCTCCACATGCGGGTTTCACATGCCACCAACTCCACATTCACAGGCAACTTCAGCGTCACAGCCGTTTTCAGATAGCCCTCAATGCAAAGGCTCTAGACGCAAATATTGGTGTGAGAGCTAATTCAATCAAGGAAACACTGCATGTTGGTGAAGGGCATATTGAAGAAGGATCAGCCGAGTGGTTCTTGTGGGAGAACAACTCCATTTGGCTCACTAACTTCACACACCATCAGGCTTCCAAGCAGCTCTCAAGGAAACTCAGTTTTCACACTCTATGCTTAGGGCCCTTTGAGTGCATTATCTAGGAATGAACCTGGTAGAGCATCCCACACAAACGAATGCTCCACATGCGGGTTTCACATGCCACCAACTCCACATTCACAGGCAACTTCAGCGCCACAGCCGTTTTCAGATAGCCCTCAATGCAAAGGCTCTAGACGCAAATATTGGTGTGAGAGTTAATTCAATCAAGGAAACACTGCATGTTGGTGAAGGGCATATTGAAGAAGGATCAGCCGAGTGGTTCTTGTGGGAGAACAACTCCATTTGGCTCACTAACTTCACACACCATCAGGCTTCCAAGCAGCTCTCAAGGAAACTCAGCTTTCACACTCTATGCTTAGTGCCCTTTGAGTTCCTAGGACTGAAATGAGGCTTGGGGAACATCCGTCACAAACAAATGCTCCACATGCGGGTTTCACATGCCACCAACTCCACATTCACAGGCAACTTCAGCGCCACAGCCGTTTTCAGATAGCCCTCAATGCAAAGGCTCTAGACGCAAATATTGGTGTGAGAGCTAATTCAATCAAGGAAACACTGCATGTTGGTGAAGGGCATATTGAAGAAGGATCAGCCGAGTGGTTCTTGTGGGAGAACAACTCCATTTGGCTCACGAACTTCACACACCATCAGGCTTCCAAGCAGCTCTCAAGGAAACTCAGTTTTCACACTCTATGCTTAGTGCCCTTTGAGTTCCTAGGACTGAAATGAGGCTTGGGGAACATCCGTCACAAACAAATGCTCCACATGCGGGTTTCACATGCCACCAACTCCACATTCACAGGCAACTTCAGTGCCACAGCCGTTTTCAGATAGCCCTCAATGCAAAGGCTCTAGACGCAAATATTGGTGTGAGAGCTAATTCAATCAAGGAAACACTGCATGTTGGTGAAGGGCATATTGAAGAAGGATCAAAAGAGTGGTTCTTGTGGGAGAACAACTCCATTTGGCTCACTAATTTCACACACCATCAGGCTTCCATGCAGCTCTCAAGGAAACTCAGTTTTCACACTCTATGCTTAGTGCCCTTTGAGTGCATTATCTAGGAATGAACCTGTAGAGCATCCCACACAAACAATGCTCCACATGCGGGTTTCACATGCCACCAACTCCACATTCACAGGCAACTTCAGCGCCACAGCCGTTTTCAGATAGCCCTCAATGCAAAGGCTCTAGACGCAAATATTGGTGTGAGAGCTAATTCAATCAAAGAAACACTGCATGTTGGTGAAGGGCATATTGAAGAAGGATCAGCCGAGTGGTTCTTGTGGGAGAACAACTCCATTTGGCTCACGAACTTCACACACCATCAGGCTTCCAAGCAGCTCTCAAGGAAACTCAGTTTTCACACTCTATGCTTAGTGCCCTTTGAGTGCATTATCTAGGAATGAACCTGGTAGAGCATCCCACACAAACGAATGCTCCACATGCGGGTTTCACATGCACCAACTCCACATTCACAGGCAACTTCAGCGCCACAGCCGTTTTCAGATAGCCCTCAATGCAAAGGCTCTAGACGCAAATATTGGTGTGAGAGCTAATTCAATCAAGGAAACACTGCATGTTTGGTGAAGGGCATATTGAAGAAGGATCAGCCGAGTGGTTCTTGTGGGAGAACAACTCCATTTGGCTCACTAACTTCACACACCATCAGGCTTCCAAGCAGCTCTCAAGGAAACTCAGCTTTCACACTCTATGCTTAGTGCCCTTTGAGTTCCTAGGACTGAAATGAGGCTTGGTGAACATCCGTCACAAACGAATGCTCCACATGCGGGTTTCACATGCCACCAACTCCACATTCACAGGCAACTTCAGCGCCACAGCCGTTTTCAGATAGCCCTCAATGCAAAGGCTCTAGACGCAAATATTGGTGTGAGAGCTAATTCAATCAAGGAAACACTGCATGTTGGTGAAGGGCATATTGAAGAAGGATCAGCCGAGTGGTTCTTGTGGGAGAACAACTCCATTTGGCTCAATAACTTCACACACCATCAGGCTTCCAAGCATCTCTCAAGGATATTCAGCTTTCACATTCTATGCTTAGTAACCTTTGAGATCCTAGGACTAAAATGAGGCTTGGTGAACATCCGTCACAAACGAATGCTCCACATGCGGGTTTCACATGCCACCAACTCCACATTCACAGGCAACTTCAGCGCCACAGCCGTTTTCAGATAGCCCTCAATGCAAAGGCTCTAGACGCAAATATTGGTGTGAGAGCTAATTCAATCAAGGAAACACTGCATGTTGGTGAAGGGCATATTGAAGAAGGATCAGCCGAGTGGTTCTTGTGGGAGAACAACTCCATTTGGCTCACTAACTTCACACACCATCAGGCTTCCAAGCAGCTCTCAAGGAAACTCAGTTTTCACACTCTATGCTTAGTGCCCTTTGAGTGCATTATCTAGGAATGAACCTGGTATAGCATCCCACACAAACGAATGCTCCACATGCGGGTTTCACATGCCACCAACTCCACATTCACAGGCAACTTCAGCGTCACAGCCGTTTTCAGATAGCCCTCAATGCAAAGGCTCTAGACGCAAATATTGGTGTGAGAGCTAATTCAATCAAGGAAACACTGCATGTTGGTGAAGGGCATATTGAAGAAGGATCAGCCGAGTGGTTCTTGTGGGAGAACAACTCCATTTGGCTCACTAACTTCACACACCATCAGGCTTCCAAGCATCTCTCAAGGAAACTCAGCTTTCACATTCTATGCTTAGTACCCTTTGAGATCCTAGGACTGAAATGAGGCTTGGTGAACATCCGTCACAAACGAATGCTCCACATGCGGGTTTCACATGCCACCAACTCCACATTCTCAGGCAACTTCAGCGCCACAGCCGTTTTCAGATAGCCCTCAATGCAAAGGCTCTAGACGCAAATATTGGTGTGAGAGCTAATTCAATCAAGGGAAACACTGCATGTTGGTGAAGGGCATATTGAAGAAGGATCAGCCGAGTGGTTCTTGTGGGAGAACAACTCCATTTGACTCACTAACTTCACACACCATCAGGCTTCCAAGCAGCTCTCAAGGAAACTCAGTTTTCACACTCTATGCTTAGTGCCCTTTGAGTGCATTATCTAGGAATGAACCTGGTAGAGCATCCCACACAAACGAATGCTCCACATGCGGGTTTCACATGCCACCAACTCCACATTCACAGGCAACTTCAGCGCCACAGTCGTTTTCAGATAGCCCTCAATGCAAAGGCTCTAGACACAAATATTGGTGTGAGAACTAATTCAATCAAGGAAACACTGCATGTTGGTGAAGGGCATATTGAAGAAGGATCAGCCGAGTGGTTCTTGTGGGAGAACAACTCCATTTGGCTCACTAACTTCACACACCATCAGGCTTCCAAGCAGCTCTCAAGGAAACTCAGTTTTCACACTCTATGCTTAGTGCCCTTTGAGTGCATTATCTAGGAATGAACCTGGTAGATCATCCCACACAAACGAATGCTCCACATGCGGGTTTCACATGCCACCAACTCCACATTCTCAGGCAACTTCAGCGCCACAGCCGTTTTCAGATAGCCCTCAATGCAAAGGCTCTAGACGCAAATATTGGTGTGAGAGCTAATTCAATCAAGGAAACACTGCATGTTGGTGAAGGGCATATTGAAGAAGGATCAGCCGAGTGGTTCTTGTGGGAGAACAACTCCATTTGGCTCACTAACTTCACACACCATCAGGCTTCCAAGCAGCTCTCATGGAAACTCAGTTTTCACACTCTATGCTTAGTGCCCTTTGAGTGCATTATCTAGGAATGAACCTGGTAGAGCATCCCACACAAACGAATGCTCCACATGCGGGTTTCACATGCCACCAACTCCACATTCACAGGCAACTTCAGCGTCACAGCCGTTTTCAGATAGCCCTCAATGCAAAGGCTCTAGACGCAAATATTGGTGTGAGAGCTAATTCAATCAAGGAAACACTGCATGTTGGTGAAGGGCATATTGAAGAAGGATCAGCCGAGTGGTTCTTGTGGGAGAACAACTCCATTTGGCTCACTAACTTCACACACCATCAGGCTTCCAAGCAGCTCTCAAGGAAACTCAGTTTTCACACTCTATGCTTAGTGCCCTTTGAGTGCATTATCTAGGAATGAACCTGGTAGAGCATCCCACACAAACGAATGCTCCACATGCGGGTTTCACATGCCACCAACTCCACATTCACAGGCAACTTCAGCGCCACAGCCATTTTCAGATAGCCCTCAATGCAAAGGTTCTAGACACAAATATTGGTGTGAGAGCTAATTCAATCAAGGAAACACTGCATGTTGGTGAAGGGCATATTGAAGAAGGATCAGCCGAGTGGTTCTTGTGTGAGAACAACTCCATTTGACTCACTAACTTCACACACCATCAGGCTTCCAAGCAGCTCTCAAGGAAACTCAGTTTTCACACTCTATGCTTAGTGCCCTTTGAGTGCATTATCTAGGAATGAACCTGGTAGAGCATCCCACACAAACGAATGCTCCACATGCGGGTTTCACATGCCACCAACTCCACATTCTCAGGCAACTTCAGTGCCACAGCCGTTTTCGGATAGTCCTCAATGCAAAGGCTCTAGACGCAAATATTGGTGTGAGAGCTAATTCAATCAAGGAAACACTGCATGTTGGTGAAGGGCATATTGAAGAAGGATCAGCCGAGTGGTTCTTGTGGGAGAACAACTCCATTTGGCTTACTGATTTCACACACCATCAGGCTTCCAAGCAGCTCTCAAGGAAACTCAGTTTTCACACTCTATGCTTAGTGCCCTTTGAGTGCATTATCTAGGAATGAACCTGGTAGAGCATCCGTCACAAACGAATGCTCCACATGCGGGTTTCACATGCCACCAACTCCACATTCACAGGCAACTTCAGCGCCACAGCCATTTTCAGATAGCCCTCAATGCAAAGGTTCTAGACACAAATATTGGTGTGAGAGCTAATTCAATCAAGGAAACACTGCATGTTGGTGAAGGGCATATTGAAGAAGGATCAGCCGAGTGGTTCTTGTGGGAGAACAACTCCATTTGACTCACTAACTTCACACACCATCAGGCTTCCAAGCAGCTCTCAAGGAAACTCAGTTTTCACACTCTATGCTTAGTGCCCTTTGAGTGCATTATCTAGGAATGAACCTGGTAGAGCATCCCACACAAACGAATGCTCCACATGCGGGTTTCACATGCCACCAACTCCACATTCTCAGGCAACTTCAGCGCCACAGCCGTTTTCAGATAGCCCTCAATGCAAAGGCTCTAGACGCAAATATTGGTGTGAGAGCTAATTCAATCAAGGAAACACTGCATGTTGGTGAAGGGCATATTGAAGAAGGATCAGCCGAGTGGTTCTTGTGGGAGAACAACTCCATTTGACTCACTAACTTCACACACCATCAAGCTTCCAAGCAGCTCTCAAGGAAACTCAGTTTTCACAGTCTATGCTTAGTACCCTTTGAGATCCTAGGACTGAAATGAGGCTTGGTAAACATCCCTCACAAACGAATGCTCCACATGCGGGTTTCACATGCCACCAACTCCACATTCTCAGGCAACTTCAGCGCCACAGCCGTTTTCAGATAGCCCTCAATGCAAAGGCTCTAGATGCAAATATTGGTGTGAGAGCTAATGCAATCAAGGGAACACTGCATGTTGGTGAAGGGCATATTGAAGAAGGATCAGCCGAGTGGTTCTTGTGGGAGAACAACTCCATTTGGCTCACTAATTTCACACACCATCAGGCTTCCAAGCAGCTCTCAAGGAAACTCAGTTTTCACACTCTATGCTTAGTGCCCTTTGAGTGCATTATCTAGGAATGAACCTGGTAGAGCATCCCACACAAACGAATGCTCCACATGCGGGTTTCACATGCCACCAACTCCACATTCACAGGCAACTTCAGCGCCACAGCCGTTTTCAGATAGCCCTCAATGCAAAGGCTCTAGACGCAAATATTGGTGTGAGAGCTAATTCAATCAAGGAAACACTGCATGTTGGTGAAGGGCATATTGAAGAAGGATCAGCCGAGTGGTTCTTGTGGGAGAACAACTCCATTTGGCTCACTAACTTCACACACCATCAGGCTTCCAAGCAGCTCTCAAGGAAACTCAGCTTTCACACTCTATGCTTAGTGCCCATTGTATGCCTGGGACTGAAATGAGGCTTGGTGAACATCCGTCACAAACGAATGCTCCACATGCGGGTTTCACATGCACCAACTCCACATTCACAGGCAACTTCAGCGCCACAGCCGTTTTCAGATAGCCCTCAATGCAAAGGCTCTAGATGCAAATATTGGTGTGAAAGCTAATTCAATCAAGGAAACACTGCATGTTGGTGAAGGGCATATTGAAGAAGGATCAGCCGAGTGGTTCTTGTGGGAGAACAACTCCATTTGGCTCACTAACTTCACACACCATCAGGCTTCCAAGCAGCTCTCAAGGAAACTCAGTTTTCACACTCTATGCTTAGTGCCCTTTGAGTGCATTATCTAGGAATGAACCTGGTAGAGCATCCCACACAAACGAATGCTCCACATGCGGGTTTCACATGCCACCAACTCCACATTCACAGGCAACTTCAGCGCCACAGCCGTTTTCAGATAGCCCTCAATGCAAAGGATCTAGACGCAAATATTGGTGTGAGAGCTAATTCAATCAAGGAAACACTGCATGTTGGTGAAGGGCATATTGAAGAAGGATCAGCCGAGTGGTTCTTGTGGGAGAACAACTCCATTTGGCTCACTAATTTCACACACCATCAGGCTTCCAAGCAGCTCTCAAGGAAACTCAGTTTTCACACTCTATGCTTAGTGCCCTTTGAGTGCATTATCTAGGAATGAACCTGGTAGAGCATCCCACACAAACGAATGCTCCACATGCGGGTTTCACATGCCACCAACTCCACATTCACAGGCAACTTCAGCGCCACAGCCGTTTTCAGATAGCCCTCAATGCAAAGGATCTAGACGCAAATATTGGTGTGAGAGATAATTCAATCAAGGAAACACTGCATGTTGGTGAAGGGCATATTGAAGAAGGATCAGCCGAGTGGTTCTTGTGGGAGAACAACTCCATTTGGCTCACTAACTTCACACACCATCAGGCTTCCAAGCAGCTCTCAAGGAAACTCAGCTTTCACAGTCTATGCTTAATGCCCATTGTATGCTGGGACTGAAATGAGGCTTGGTGAACATCCGTCACAAACGAATGCTCCACATGCGGGTTTCACATGCCACCAACTCCACATTCACAGGCAACTTCAGCGCCACAGCCGTTTTCAGATAGCCCTCAATGCAAAGGATCTAGACGCAAATATTGGTGTGAGAGCTAATTCAATCAAGGAAACACTGCATGTTGGTGAAGGGCATATTGAAGAAGGATCAGCCGAGTGGTTCTTGTGGGAGAACAACTCCATTTGGCTCACTAATTTCACACACCATCAGGCTTCCAAGCAGCTCTCAAGGAAACTCAGTTTTCACACTCTATGCTTAGTGCCCTTTGAGTGCATTATCTAGGAATGAACCTGGTAGAGCATCCCACACAAACGAATGCTCCACATGCGGGTTTCACATGCCACCAACTCCACATTCACAGGCAACTTCAGCGCCACAGCCGTTTTCAGATAGCCCTCAATGCAAAGGCTCTAGACGCAAATATTGGTGTGAGAGCTAATTCAATCAAGGAAACACTGCATGTTGGTGAAGGGCATATTGAAGAAGGATCAGCCGAGTGGTTCTTGTGGGAGAACAACTCCATTTGGCTCACTAACTTCACACACCATCAGGCTTCCAAGCAGCTCTCAAGGAACTCAGTTTGTCACACTCTATGCTTAGTGCCCTTTGAGTGCATTATCTAGAATGAACCTGGTAGAGCATCCCACACAAACGAATGCTCCACATGCGGGTTTCACATGCCACCAACTCCACATTCACAGGCAACTTCAGCGCCACAGCCGTTTTCAGATAGCCCTCAATGCAAAGGCTCTAGATGCAAATATTGGTGTGAAAGCTAATTCAATCAAGGAAACACTGCATGTTGGTGAAGGGCATATTGAAGAAGGATCAGCCGAGTGGTTCTTGTGGGAGAACAACTCCATTTGGCTCAATAACTTCACACACCATCAGGCTTCAAAGCAGCTCTCAAGGAAACTCAGTTTTCACACTCTATGCTTAGTGCCCTTTGAGTGCATTATCTAGGAATGAACCTGGTAGAGCATCCCACACAAACGAATGCTCCACATGCGGGTTTCACATGCCACCAACTCCACATTCACAGGCAACTTCAGCGCCACAGCCGTTTTCAGATAGCCCTCAATGCAAAGGATCTAGACGCAAATATTGGTGTGAGAGCTATTCAATCAAGGAAACACTGCATGTTGGTGAAGGGCATATTGAAGAAGGATCAGCCGAGTGGTTCTTGTGGGAGAACAACTCCATTTGGCTCACTAATTCACACACCATCAGGCTTCCAAGCAGCTCTCAAGGAAACTCAGTTTTCACACTCTATGCTTAGTGCCCTTTGAGTGCATTATCTAGGAATGAACCTGGTAGAGCATCCCACACAAACGAATGCTCCACATGCGGGTTTCACATGCCACCAACTCCACATTCACAGGCAACTTCAGCGCCACAGCCGTTTTCAGATAGCCCTCAATGCAAAGGATCTAGACGCAAATATTGGTGTGAGAGCTAATTCAATCAAGGAAACACTGCATGTTGGTGAAGGGCATATTGAAGAAGGATCAGCCGAGTGGTTCTTGTGGGAGAACAACTCCATTTGGCTCACTAACTTCACACACCATCAGGCTTCCAAGCAGCTCTCAAGGAAACTCAGCTTTCACAGTCTATGCTTAATGCCCATTGTACGCCTGAGACTGAAATGAGGCTTGGTGAACATCCGTCACAAACGAATGCTCCACATGCGGGTTTCACATGCCACCAACTCCACATTCACAGGCAACTTCAGCGCCACAGCCGTTTTCAGATAGCCCTCAATGCAAAGGATCTAGATGCAAATATTGGTGTGAGAGCTAATTCAATCAAGGAAACACTGCATGTTGGTGAAGGGCATATTGAACAAGGATCAGCCGAGTGGTTCTTGTGGGAGAACAACTCCATTTGGCTCACTAACTTCACACACCATCAGGCTTCCAAGCAGCTCTCAAGGAAACTCAGTTTTCACACTCTATGCTTAGTGCCTTTTGAGTGCATTATCTAGGAATGAACCTGGTAGAGCATCCCACACAAACGAATGCTCCACATGCGGGTTTCACATGCCACCAACTCAACATTCTCAGGCAACTTCAGCGCCACAGCCGTTTTCAGATAGCCCTCAATGCAAAGGCTCTAGACGCAAATATTGGTGTGAGAGCTAATTCAATCAAGGAAACACTGCATGTTGGTGAAGGGCATATTGAAGAAGGATCAGCCGAGTGGTTCTTGTGGGAGAACAACTCCATTTGGCTCACTAACTTCACACACCATCAGGCTTCCAAGCAGCTCTCAAGGAAACTCAGTTTTCACACTCTATGCTTAGTGCCCTTTGAGTGCATTATCTAGGAATGAACCTGGTAGAGCATCCCACACAAACGAATGCTCCACATGCGGGTTTCACATGCCACCAACTCCACATTCACAGGCAACTTCAGCGCCACAGCCGTTTTCAGATAGCCCTCAATGCAAAGGCTCTAGACGCAAATATTGGTGTGAGAGCTAATTCAATCAAGGAAACACTGCATGTTGGTGAAGGGCATATTGAAGAAGGATCAGCCGAGTAGTGGTTCTTGTGGGAGAACAACTCCATTTCGCTCACGAACTTCACACACCATCAGGCTTCCAAGCAGCTCTCAAGGAAACTCAGTTTTCACACTCTATGCTTAGTGCCCTTTGAGTGCATTATCTAGGAATGAACCTGGTAGAGCATCCCACACAAACGAATGCTCCACATGCGGGTTTCACATGCCACCAACTCCACATTCACAGGCAACTTCAGCGCCACAGCCGTTTTCAGATAGCCCTCAATGCAAAGGCTCTAGACGCAAATATTGGTGTGAGAGATAATTCAATCAAGGAAACACTGCATGTTGGTGAAGGGCATATTGAAGAAGGATCAGCCGAGTGGTTCTTGTGGGAGAACAACTCCATTTGGCTCACTAACTTCACACACCATCAGGCTTCCAAGCAGCTCTCAAGGAAACTCAGCTTTCACACTCTATGCTTAGTGCCCTTTGAGTTCCTAGGACTGAAATGAGGCTTGGTGAACATCCGTCACAAACGAATGCTCCACATGCGGGTTTCACATGCCACCAACTCCACATTCACAGGCAACTTCAGCGCCACAGCCGTTTTCAGATAGCCCTCAATGCAAAGGCTCTAGACGCAAATATTGGTGTGAGAGCTAATTCAATCAAGGAAACACTGCATGTTGGTGAAGGGCATATTGAAGAAGGATCAGCCGAGTGGTTCTTGTGGGAGAACAACTCCATTTGGCTCACTAACTTCACACACCATCAGGCTTCCAAGCATCTCTCAAGGATATTCAGCTTTCACATTCTATGCTTAGTACCCTTTGAGATCCTAGGACTAAAATGAGGCTTGGTGAACATCCGTCACAAACGAATGCTCCACATGCGGGTTTCACATGCCACCAACTCCACATTCACAGGCAACTTCAGCGCCACAGCCGTTTTCAGATAGCCCTCAATGCAAAGGCTCTAGACGCAAATATTGGTGTGAGAGCTAATTCAATCAAGGAAACACTGCATGTTGGTGAAGGGCATATTGAAGAAGGATCAGCCGAGTGGTTCTTGTGGGAGAACAACTCCATTTGGCTCAATAACTTCACACACCATCAGGCTTCCAAGCATCTCTCAAGGATATTCAGCTTTCACATTCTATGCTTAGTACCCTTTGAGATCCTAGGACTAAAATGAGGCTTGGTGAACATCCTTCACAAACGAATGCTCCACATGCGGGTTTCACATGCCACCAACTCCACATTCTCAGGCAACTTCAGCGCCACAGCCGTTTTCAGATAGCCCTCAATGCAAAGGCTCTAGACGCAAATATTGGTGTGAGAGCTAATTCAATCAAGGAAACACTGCATGTTGGTGAAGGGCATATTGAAGAAGGATCAGCCGAGTGGTTCTTGTGGGAGAACAACTCCATTTGACTCACTAACTTCACACACCATCAGGCTTCCAAGCAGCTCTCAAGGAAACTCAGTTTTCACACTCTATGCTTAGTGCCCGTTGAGTGCATTATCTAGGAATGAACCTGGTAGAGCATCCCACACAAACGAATGCTCCACATGCGGGTTTCACATGCCACCAACTCCACATTCACAGGCAACTTCAGCGCCACAGCCGTTTTCAGATAGCCCTCAATGCAAAGGCTCTAGACACAAATATTGATGTGAGAGCTAATTCAATCAAGGAAACACTGCATGTTGGTGAAGGGCATATTGAAGAAGGATCAGCCGAGTGGTTCTTGTGGGAGAACAACTCCATTTGGCTCACTAACTTCACACACCATCAGGCTTCCAAGCAGCTCTCAAGGAAACTCAGTTTTCACACTCTATGCTTAGTGCCCTTTGAGTGCATTATCTAGGAATGAACCTGGTAGAGCATCCCACACAAACGAATGCTCCACATGCGGGTTTCACATGCCACCAACTCCACATTCTCAGGCAACTTCAGCGCCACAGCCGTTTTCAGATAGCCCTCAATGCAAAGGCTCTAGATGCAAATATTGGTGTGAGAGCTAATTCAATCAAGGAAACACTGCATGTTGGTGAAGGGCATATTGAAGAAGGATCAGCCGAGTGGTTCTTGTGGGAGAACAACTCCATTTGGCTCACTAACTTCACACACCATCAGGCTTCCAAGCAGCTCTCAAGGAAACTCAGTTTTCACACTCTATGCTTAGTGCCCTTTGAGTGCATTATCTAGGAATGAACCTGGTAGAGCATCCCACACAAACGAATGCTCCACATGCGGGTTTCACATGCCACCAACTCCACATTCACAGGCAACTTCAGCGCCACAGCCGTTTTCAGATAGCCCTCAATGCAAAGGCTCTAGACGCAAATATTGGTGTGAGAGCTAATTCAATCAAGGAAACACTGCATGTTGGTGAAGGGCATATTGAAGAAGGATCAGCCGAGTGGTTCTTGTGGGAGAACAACTCCATTTGGCTCACTAACTTCACACACCATCAGGCTTCCAAGCAGCTCTCAAGGAAACTCAGCTTTCACACTCTATGCTTAGTGCCCATTGTATGCCTGGGACTGAAATGAGGCTTGGTGAACATCCGTCACAAACGAATGCTCCACATGCGGGTTTCACATGCCACCAACTCCACATTCACAGGCAACTTCAGCGCCACAGCCGTTTTCAGATAGCCCTCAATGCAAAGGCTCTAGATGCAAATATTGGTGTGAGAGCTAATTCAATCAAGGAAACACTGCATGTTGGTGAAGGGCATATTGAAGAAGGATCAGCCGAGTGGTTCTTGTGGGAGAACAACTCCATTTGGCTCACTAACTTCACACACCATCAGGCTTCCAAGCAGCTCTCAAGGAAACTCAGTTTTCACACTCTATGCTTAGTGCCCTTTGAGTGCATTATCTAGGAATGAACCTGGTAGAGCATCCCACACAAACGAATGCTCCACATGCGGGTTTCACATGCCACCAACTCCACATTCACAGGCAACTTCAGCGCCACAGCCGTTTTCAGATAGCCCTCAATGCAAAGGATCTAGACGCAAATATTGGTGTGAGAGCTAATTCAATCAAGGAAACACTGCATGTTGGTGAAGGGCATATTGAAGAAGGATCAGCCGAGTGGTTCTTGTGGGAGAACAACTTCATTTGACTCACTAACTTCACACACCATCAAGCTTCCAAGCAGCTCTCAAGGAAACTCAGCTTTCACAGTCTATGCTTAGTACCCTTTGAGATCCTAGGACTGAAATGAGGCTTGGTAAACATCCCTCACAAATGAATGCTCCACATGCGGGTTTCACATGCCACCAACTCCACATTCTCAGGCAACTTCAGCGCCACAGCCGTTTTCAGATAGCCCTCAATGCAAAGGATCTAGACGCAAATATTGGTGTGAGAGCTAATTCAATCAAGGAAACACTGCATGTTGGTGAAGGGCATATTGAAGAAGGATCAGCCGAGTGGTTCTTGTGGGAGAACAACTCCATTTGGCTCACTAATTTCACACACCATCAGGCTTCCAAGCAGCTCTCAAGGAAACTCAGTTTTCATACTCTATGCTTAGTGCCCTTTGAGTGCATTATCTAGGAATGAACCTGGTAGAGCATCCCACACAAACGAATGCTCCACATGCGGGTTTCACATGCCACCAACTCCACATTCTCAGGCAACTTCAGCGCCACAGCCGTTTTCAGATAGCCCTCAATGCAAAGGATCTAGACGCAAATATTGGTGTGAGAGCTAATTCAATCAAGGAAACACTGCATGTTGGTGAAGGGCATATTGAAGAAGGATCAGCCGAGTGGTTCTTGTGGGAGAACAACTCCATTTGACTCACTAACTTCACACACCATCAAGCTTCCAAGCAGCTCTCAAGGAAACTCAGCTTTCACAGTCTATGCTTAGTACCCTTTGAGATCCTAGGACTGAAATGAGGCTTGGTAAACATCCCTCACAAATGAATGCTCCACATGCGGGTTTCACATGCCACCAACTCCACATTCTCAGGCAACTTCAGCGCCACAGCCGTTTTCAGATAGCCCTCAATGCAAAGGCTCTAGACGCAAATATTGGTGTGAGAGCTAATTCAATCAAGGAAACACTGCATGTTGGTGAAGGGCATATTGAAGAAGGATCAGCCGAGTGGTTCTTGTTTGAGAACAACTCCATTTGACTCACTAACTTCACACACCATCAGGCTTCCAAGCAGCTCTCAAGGAAACTCAGTTTTCACACTCTATGCTTAGTGCCCTTTGAGTGCATTATCTAGGAATGAACCTGGTAGAGCATCCCACACAAACGAATGCTCCACATGCGGGTTTCACATGCCACCAACTCCACATTCTCAGGCAAATTCAGTGCCACAGCCGTTTTCGGATAGTCCTCAATGCAAAGGATCTAGACGCAAATATTGGTGTGAGAGCTAATTCAATCAAGGAAACACTGCATGTTGGTGAAGGGCATATTGAAGAAGGATCAGCCGAGTGGTTCTTGTGGGAGAACAACTCCATTTGGCTCACTAATTTCACACACCATCAGGCTTCCAAGCAGCTCTCAAGGAAACTCAGTTTTCACACTCTATGCTTAGTGCCCTTTGAGTGCATTATCTAGGAATGAACCTGGTAGAGCATCCGTCACAAACGAATGCTCCACATGCGGGTTTCACATGCCACCAACTCCACATTCACAGGCAACTTCAGCGCCACAGCCATTTTCAGATAGCCCTCAATGCAAAGGTTCTAGACACAAATATTGGTGTGAGAGCTAATTCAATCAAGGAAACACTGCATGTTGGTGAAGGGCATATTGAAGAAGGATCAGCCGAGTGGTTCTTGTGGGAGAACAACTCCATTTGACTCACTAACTTCACACACCATCAGGCTTCCAAGCAGCTCTCAAGGAAACTCAGTTTTCACACTCTATGCTTAGTGCCCTTTGAGTGCATTATCTAGGAATGAACCTGGTAGAGCATCCCACACAAACGAATGCTCCACATGCGGGTTTCACATGCCACCAACTCCACATTCTCAGGCAACTTCAGCGCCACAGCCGTTTTCAGATAGCCCTCAATGCAAAGGATCTAGACGCAAATATTGGTGTGAGAGCTAATTCAATCAAGGAAACACTGCATGTTGGTGAAGGGCATATTGAAGAAGGATCAGCCGAGTGGTTCTTGTGGGAGAACAACTCCATTTGACTCACTAACTTCACACACCATCAAGCTTCCAAGCAGCTCTCAAGGAAACTCAGCTTTCACAGTCTATGCTTAGTACCCTTTGAGATCCTAGGACTGAAATGAGGCTTGGTAAACATCCCTCACAAACGAATGCTCCACATGCGGGTTTCACATGCCACCAACTCCACATTCTCAGGCAACTTCAGCGCCACAGCCGTTTTCAGATAGCCCTCAATGCAAAGGCTCTAGACGCAAATATTGGTGTGAGAGATAATTCAATCAAGGAAACACTGCATGTTGATGAAGGGCATATTGAAGAAGGATCAGCAGAGTGGTTCTTGTGGGAGAACAACTCCATTTGGCTCACTAACTTCACACACCATCAGGCTTCCAAGCAGCTCTCAAGGAAACTCAGCTTTCACACTCTATGCTTAGTGCCCATTGTATGCCTGGGACTGAAATGAGGCTTGGTGAACATCCGTCACAAACGAATGCTCCACATGCGGGTTTCACATGCCACCAACTCCACATTCACAGGCAACTTCAGCGCCACAGCCGTTTTCAGATAGCCCTCAATGCAAAGGCTCTAGATGCAAATATTGGTGTGAAAGCTAATTCAATCAAGGAAACACTGCATGTTGGTGAAGGGCATATTGAAGAAGGATCAGCCGAGTGGTTCTTGTGGGAGAACAACTCCATTTGGCTCACTAACTTCACACACCATCAGGCTTCCAAGCAGCTCTCAAGGAAACTCAGTTTTCACACTCTATGCTTAGTGCCCTTTGAGTGCATTATCTAGGAATGAACCTGGTAGAGCATCCCACACAAACGAATGCTCCACATGCGGGTTTCACATGCCACCAACTCCACATTCACAGGCAACTTCAGCGCCACAGCCGTTTTCAGATAGCCCTCAATGCAAAGGATCTAGACGCAAATATTGGTGTGAGAGCTAATTCAATCAAGGAAACACTGCATGTTGGTGAAGGGCATATTGAAGAAGGATCAGCCGAGTGGTTCTTGTGGGAGAACAACTCCATTTGGCTCACTAATTTCGCACACCATCAGGCTTCCAAGCAGCTCTCAAGGAAACTCAGTTTTCACACTCTATGCTTAGTGCCCTTTGAGTGCATTATCTAGGAATGAACCTGGTAGAGCATCCCACACAAACGAATGCTCCACATGCGGGTTTCACATGCCACCAACTCCACATTCACAGGCAACTTCAGCGCCACAGCCGTTTTCAGATAGCCCTCAATGCAAAGGATCTAGACGCAAATATTGGTGTGAGAGCTAATTCAATCAAGGAAACACTGCATGTTGGTGAAGGGCATATTGAAGAAGGATCAGCCGAGTGGTTCTTGTGGGAGAACAACTCCATTTGGCTCACTAACTTCACACACCATCAGGCTTCCAAGCAGCTCTCAAGGAAACTCAGCTTTCACAGTCTATGCTTAATGCCCATTGTATGCCTGGGACTGAAATGAGGCTTGGTGAACATCCGTCACAAACGAATGCTCCACATGCGGGTTTCACATGCCACCAACTCCACATTCACAGGCAACTTCAGCGCCACAGCCGTTTTCAGATAGCCCTCAATGCAAAGGATCTAGACGCAAATATTGGTGTGAGAGATAATTCAATCAAGGAAACACTGCATGTTGGTGAAGGGCATATTGAAGAAGGATCAGCCGAGTGGTTCTTGTGGGAGAACAACTCCATTTGGCTCACTAACTTCACACACCATCAGGCTTCCAAGCAGCTCTCAAGGAAACTCAGTTTTCACACTCTATGCTTAGTGCCTTTTGAGTGCATTATCTAGGAATGAACCTGGTAGAGCATCCCACACAAACGAATGCTCCACATGCGGGTTTCACATGCCACCAACTCCACATTCACAGGCAACTTCAGCGCCACAGCCGTTTTCAGATAGCCCTCAATGCAAAGGCTCTAGACGCAAATATTGGTGTGAGAGCTAATTCAATCAAGGAAACACTGCATGTTGGTGAAGGGCATATTGAAGAAGGATCAGCCGAGTGGTCCTTGTGGGAGAACAACTCCATTTGACTCACTAACTTCACACACCATCAGGCTTCCAAGCAGCTCTCAAGGAAACTCAGTTTTCACACTCTATGCTTAGTGCCCTTTGAGTGCATTATCTAGGAATGAACCTGGTAGAGCATCCCACACAAACGAATGCTCCACATGCGGGTTTCACATGCCACCAACTCCACATTCTCAGGCAACTTCAGCGCCACAGCCGTTTTCAGATAGCCCTCAATGCAAAGGCTCTAGACGCAAATATTGGTGTGAGAGCTAATTCAATCAAGGAAACACTGCATGTTGGTGAAGGGCATATTGAAGAAGGATCAGCCGAGTGGTTCTTGTGGGAGAACAACTCCATTTGACTCACTAACTTCACACACCATCAAGCTTCCAAGCAGCTCTCAAGGAAACTCAGCTTTCACAGTCTATGCTTAGTACCCTTTGAGATCCTAGGACTTAAATGAGGCTTGGTAAACATCCCTCACAAACAAATGCTCCACATGCGGGTTTCACATGCCACCAACTCCACATTCTCAGGCAACTTCAGCGCCACAGCCGTTTTCAGATAGCCCTCAATGCAAAGGCTCTAGACGCAAATATTGGTGTGAGAGCTAATTCAATCAAGGAAACACTGCATGTTGGTGAAGGGCATATTGAAGAAGGATCAGCCGAGTGGTTCTTGTGGGAGAACAACTCCATTTGACTCACTAACTTCACACACCATCAGGCTTCCAAGCAGCTCTCAAGGAAACTCAGTTTTCACACTCTATGCTTAGTGCCCTTTGAGTGCATTATCTAGGAATGAACCTGGTAGAGCATCCCACACAAACGAATGCTCCACATGCGGGTTTCACATGCCACCAACTCCACATTCACAGGCAACTTCAGCGCCACAGCCGTTTTCAGATAGCCCTCAATGCAAAGGCTCTAGAC
The DNA here is from genome assembly GCF_030435755.1 of Ochotona princeps. Taxonomy (NCBI): domain Eukaryota; kingdom Metazoa; phylum Chordata; class Mammalia; order Lagomorpha; family Ochotonidae; genus Ochotona; species Ochotona princeps. The sequence continues at coordinate 39,727 of NW_026696526.1, forward strand.
GCAAATATTGGTGTGAGAGCTAATTCAATCAAGGAAACACTGCATGTTGGTGAAGGGCATATTGAAGAAGGATCAGCCGAGTGGTTCTTGTGGGAGAACAACTCCATTTGGCTCACTAACTTCACACACCATCAGGCTTCCAAGCAGCTCTCAAGGAAACTCAGTTTTCACACTCTATGCTTAGTGCCCTTTGAGTGCATTATCTAGGAATGAACCTGGTAGAGCATCCCACACAAACGAATGCTCCACATGCGGGTTTCACATGCCACCAACTCCACATTCACAGGCAACTTCAGCGCCACAGCCGTTTTCAGATAGCCCTCAATGCAAAGGCTCTAGACGCAAATATTGGTGTGAGAGCTAATTCAATCAAGGAAACACTGCATGTTGGTGAAGGGCATATTGAAGAAGGATCAGCCGAGTGGTTCTTGTGGGAGAACAACTCCATTTGGCTCACTAACTTCACACACCATCAGGCTTCCAAGCAGCTCTCAAGGAAACTCAGCTTTTACACTCTATGCTTAGTGCCCTTTGAGTTCCTAGGACTGAAATGAGGCTTTGGGAACATCCGTCACAAACAAATGCTCCACATGCGGGTTTCACATGCCACCAACTCCACATTCTCAGGCAACTTCAGCGCCACAGCCGTTTTCAGATAGCCCTCAATGCAAAGGATCTAGACGCAAATATTGGTGTGAGAGCTAATTCAATCAAGGAAACACTGCATGTTGGTGAAGGGCATATTGAAGAAGGATCAGCCGAGTGGTTCTTGTGGGAGAACAACTCCATTTGGCTCACTAACTTCACACACCATCAGGCTTCCAAGCAGCTCTCAAGGAAACTCAGTTTTCACACTCTATGCTTAGTGCCCTTTGAGTGCATTATCTAGGAATGAACCTGGTAGAGCATCCCACACAAACGAATGCTCCACATGCGGGTTTCACATGCCACCAACTCCACATTCTCAGGCAACTTCAGTGCCACAGCCGTTTTCAGATAGCCCTCAATGCAAAGGCTCTAGACGCAAATATTGGTGTGAGAGCTAATTCAATCAAGGGAACACTGCATGTTGGTGAAGGGCATATTGAAGAAGGATCAGCCGAGTGGTTCTTGTGGGAGAACAACTCCATTTGGCTCACTAACTTCACACACCATCAGGCTTCCAAGCAGCTCTCAAGGAAACTCAGCTTTCACACTCTATGCTTAGTGCCCTTTGAGTTCCTAGGACTGAAATGAGGCTTGGTGAACATCCGTCACAAACGAATGCTCCACATGCGGGTTTCACATGCCACCAACTCCACATTCTCAGGCAACTTCAGCGCCACAGCCGTTTTCAGATAGTCCTCAATGCAAAGGCTCTAGACGCAAATATTGGTGTGAGAGCTAATTCAATCAAGGAAACACTGCATGTTGGTGAAGGGCATATTGAAGAAGGATCAGCCGAGTGGTTCTTGTGGGAGAACAACTCCATTTGACTCACTAACTTCACACACCATCAGGCTTCCAAGCAGCTCTCAAGGAAACTCAGTTTTCACACTCTATGCTTAGTGCCCTTTGATTGCATTATCTAGGAATGAACCTGGTAGATCATCCCACACAAACGAATGCTCCACATGCGGGTTTCACATGCCACCAACTCCACATTCACAGGCAACTTCAGCGCCACAGCCGTTTTCAGATAGCCCTCAATGCAAAGGCTCTAGACGCAAATATTGGTGTGAGAGCTAATTCAATCAAGGAAACACTGCATGTTGGTGAAGGGCATATTGAAGAAGGATCAGCCGAGTGGTTCTTGTGGGAGAACAACTCCATTTGGCTCACTAACTTCACACACCATCAGGCTTCCAAGCAGCTCTCAAGGAAACTCAGTTTTCACACTCTATGCTTAGTGCCCTTTGAGTGCATTATCTAGGAATGAACCTGGTAGAGCATCCCACACAAACGAATGCTCCACATGCGGGTTTCACATGCCACCAACTCCACATTCACAGGCAACTTCAGCGCCACAGCCGTTTTCAGATAGCCCTCAATGCAAAGGCTCTAGACGCAAATATTGGTGTGAGAGCTAATTCAATCAAGGAAACACTGCATGTTGGTGAAGGGCATATTGAAGAAGGATCAGCCGAGTGGTTCTTGTGGGAGAACAACTCCATTTGGCTCACTAACTTCACACACCATCAGGCTTCCAAGCAGCTCTCAAGGAAACTCAGTTTTCACACTCTATGCTTAGTGCCCTTTGAGTGCATTATCTAGGAATGAACCTGGTAGAGCATCCCACACAAACGAATGCTCCACATGCGGGTTTCACATGCCACCAACTCCACATTCACAGGCAACTTCAGCGCCACAGCCGTTTTCAGATAGCCCTCAATGCAAAGGCTCTAGACGCAAATATTGGTGTGAGAGCTAATTCAATCAAGGAAACACTGCATGTTGGTGAAGGGCATATTGAAGAAGGATCAGCCGAGTGGTTCTTGTGGGAGAACAACTCCATTTGGCTCACTAACTTCACACACCATCAGGCTTCCAAGCAGCTCTCAAGGAAACCCAGTTTTCACACTCTATGCTTAGTGCCCTTTGAGTGCATTATCTAGGAATGAACCTGGTAGAGCATCCCACACAAACGAATGCTCCACATGCGGGTTTCACATGCCACCAACTCCACATTCTCAGGCAACTTCAGCGCCACAGCCGTTTTCAGATAGCCCTCAATGCAAAGGCTCTAGACGCAAATATTGGTGTGAGAGCTAATTCAATCAAGGAAACACTGCATGTTGGTGAAGGGCATATTGAAGAAAGATCAGCCGAGTGGTTCTTGTGGGAGAACAACTCCATTTGACTAACTAACTTCACACACCATCAAGCTTCCAAGCAGCTTTCAAGGAAACTCAGCTTTCACAGTCTATGCTTAGTACCCTCTGAGATCCTAGGACTGAAATGAGGCTTGGTAAACATCCCTCACAAACGAATGCTCCACATGCGGGTTTCACATGCCACCAACTCCACATTCTCAGGCAACTTCAGCGCCACAGCCGTTTTCAGATAGCCCTCAATGCAAAGGCTCTAGACGCAAATATTGGTGTGAGAGCTAATTCAATCAAGGAAACACTGCATGTTGGTGAAGGGCATATTGAAGAAGGATCAGCCGAGTGGTTCTTGTGGGAGAACAACTCCATTTGACTCACTAACTTCACACACCATCAGGCTTCCAAGCAGCTCTCAAGGAAACTCAGTTTTCACACTCTATGCTTAGTGCCCTTTGAGTGCATTATCTAGGAATGAACCTGGTAGAGCATCCCACACAAACGAATGCTCCACATGCGGGTTTCACATGCCACCAACTCCACATTCACAGGCAACTTCAGCGCCACAGCCGTTTTCAGATAGCCCTCAATGCAAAGGATCTAGACGCAAATATTGGTGTGAGAGCTAATTCAATCAAGGAAACACTGCATGTTGGTGAAGGGCATATTGAAGAAGGATCAGCCGAGTGGTTCTTGTGGGAGAACAACTCCATTTGGCTCACTAACTTCACACACCATCAGGCTTCCAAGCAGCTCTCAAGGAAACTCAGCTTTCACACTCTATGCTTAGTGCCCATTGTATGCCTGGGACTGAAATGAGGCTTGGTGAACATCCGTCACAAACGAATGCTCCACATGCGGGTTTCACATGCCACCAACTCCACATTCACAGGCAACTTCAGCGCCACAGCCGTTTTCAGATAGCCCTCAATGCAAAGGCTCTAGATGCAAATATTGGTGTGAGAGCTAATTCAATCAAGGAAACACTGCATGTTGGTGAAGGGCATATTGAAGAAGGATCAGCCGAGTGGTTCTTGTGGGAGAACAACTCCATTTGGCTCACTAACTTCACACACCATCAGGCTTCCAAGCAGCTCTCAAGGAAACTCAGTTTTCACACTCTATGCTTAGTGCCCTTTGAGTGCATTATCTAGGAATGAACCTGGTAGAGCATCCCACACAAACGAATGCTCCACATGCGGGTTTCACATGTCACCAACTCCACATTCACAGGCAACTTCAGCGCCAAAGCCGTTTTCAGATAGCCCTCAATGCAAAGGCTCTAGACGCAAATATTGGTGTGAGAGCTAATTCAATCAAGGAAACACTGCATGTTGGTGAAGGGCATATTGAAGAAGGATCAGCCGAGTGGTTCTTGTGGGAGAACAACTCCATTTGGCTCACTAACTTCACACACCATCAGGCTTCCAAGCAGCTCTCAAGGAAACTCAGTTTTCACACTCTATGCTTAGTGCCCTTTGAGTGCATTATCTAGGAATGAACCTGGTAGAGCATCCCACACAAACGAATGCTCCACATGCGGGTTTCACATGCCACCAACTCCACATTCACAGGCAACTTCAGCGCCACAGCCGTTTTCAGATAGCCCTCAATGCAAAGGCTCTAGACGCAAATATTGGTGTGAGAGCTAATTCAATCAAGGAAACACTGCATGTTGGTGAAGGGCATATTGAAGAAGGATCAGCCGAGTGGTTCTTGTGGGAGAACAACTCCATTTGGCTCACTAACTTCACACACCATCAGGCTTCCAAGCAGCTCTCAAGGAAACTCAGTTTTCACACTCTATGCTTAGTGCCCTTTGAGTGCATTATCTAGGAATGAACCTGGTAGAGCATCCCACACAAACGAATGCTCCACATGCGGGTTTCACATGCCACCAACTCCACATTCTCAGGCAACTTCAGTGCCACAGCCGTTTTCAGATAGCCCTCAATGCAAAGGCTCTAGATGCAAATATTGGTGTGAGAGCTAATTCAATCAAGGAAACACTGCATGTTGGTGAAGGGCATATTGAAGAAGGATCAGCCGAGTGGTTCTTGTGGGAGAACAACTCCATTTGGCTCACTAACTTCACACACCATCAGGCTTCCAAGCAGCTCTCAAGGAAACTCAGTTTTCACACTCTATGCTTAGTGCCCTTTGAGTGCATTATCTAGGAATGAACCTGGTAGAGCATCCCACACAAACGAATGCTCCACATGCGGGTTTCACATGTCACCAACTCCACATTCACAGGCAACTTCAGCGCCACAGCCGTTTTCAGATAGCCCTCAATGCAAAGGCTCTAGACGCAAATATTGGTGTGAGAGCTAATTCAATCAAGGAAACACTGAATGTTGGTGAAGGGCATATTGAAGAAGGATCAGCCGAGTGGTTCTTGTGGGAGAACAACTCCATTTGGCTCACTAACTTCACACACCATCAGGCTTCCAAGCAGCTCTCAAGGAAACTCAGTTTTCACACTCTATGCTTAGTGCCCTTTGAGTGCATTATCTAGGAATGAACCTGGTAGAGCATCCCACACAAACGAATGCTCCACATGCGGGTTTCACATGCCACCAACTCCACATTCACAGGCAACTTCAGCGCCACAGCCGTTTTCAGATAGCCCTCAATGCAAAGGCTCTAGACGCAAATATTGGTGTGAGAGCTAATTCAATCAAGGAAACACTGCATGTTGGTGAAGGGCATATTGAAGAAGGATCAGCCGAGTGGTTCTTGTGGGAGAACAACTCCATTTGGCTCACTAACTTCACACACCATCAGGCTTCCAAGCAGCTCTCAAGGAAACTCAGTTTTCACACTCTATGCTTAGTGCCCTTTGAGTGCATTATCTAGGAATGAACCTGGTAGAGCATCCCACACAAACGAATGCTCCACATGCGGGTTTCACATGCCAACAACTCCACATTCACAGGCAACTTCAGCGCCACAGCCGTTTTCAGCTAGCCTTCAATGCAAAGGCTCTAGACGCAAATATTGGTGTGAGAGCTAATTCAATCAAGGAAACACTGCATGTTGGTGAAGGGCATATTGAAGAAGGATCAGCCGAGTGGTTCTTGTGGGAGAACAACTCCATTTGGCTCACTAACTTCACACACCATCAGGCTTCCAAGCAGCTCTCAAGGAAACTCAGTTTTCACACTCTATGCTTAGTGCCCTTTGAGTGCATTATCTAGGAATGAACCTGGTAGAGCATCCCACACAAACGAATGCTCCACATGCGGGTTTCACATGCCACCAACTCCACATTCACAGGCAACTTCAGCGCCACAGCCGTTTTCAGATAACCCTCAATGCAAAGGATCTAGACGCAAATATTGGTGTGAGAGCTAATTCAATCAAGGAAACATTACATGTTGGTGAAGGGCATATTGAAGAAGGATCAGCCGAGTGGTTCTTGTGGGAGAACAACTCCATTTGGCTCACTAACTTCACACACCATCAGGCTTCCAAGCAGCTCTCAAGGAAACTCAGTTTTCACACTCTATGCTTAGTGCCCTTTGAGTGCATTATCTAGGAATGAACCTGGTAGAGCATCCCACACAAACGAATGCTCCACATGCGGGTTTCACATGCCACCAACTCCACATTCACAGGCAACTTTAGCGCCACAGCCGTTTTCAGATAGCCCTCAATGCAAAGGCTCTAGACGCAAATATTGGTGTGAGAGCTAGTTCAATCAAGGAAACACTGCATGTTGGTGAAGGGCATATTGAAGAAGGATCAGCCGAGTGGTTCTTGTGGGAGAACAACTCCATTTGGCTCACTAACTTCACACACCATCAGGCTTCCAAGCAGCTCTCAAGGAAACTCAGTTTTCACACTCTATGCTTAGTGCCCTTTGAGTGCATTATCTAGGAATGAACCTGGTAGAGCATCCCACACAAACGAATGCTCCACATGCGGGTTTCACATGCCACCAACTCCACATTCACAGGCAACTTCAGCGCCACAGCCGTTTTCAGATAGCCCTCAATGCAAAGGCTCTAGACGCAAATATTGGTGTGAGAGCTAATTCAATCAAGGAAACACTGCATGTTGGTGAAGGGCATATTGAAGAAGGATCAGCCGAGTGGTTCTTGTGGGAGAACAACTCCATTTGGCTCACTAACTTCACACACCATCAGGCTTCCAAGCAGCTCTCAAGGAAACTCAGCTTTCACACTCTATGCTTAGTGCCCTTTGTATGCCTGGGACTGAAATGAGGCTTGGTGAACATCCGTCACAAACGAATGCTCCACATGCGGGTTTCACATGCCACCAACTCCACATTCACAGGCAACTTCAGCGCCACAGCCGTTTTCAGATAGCCCTCAATGCAAAGGCTCTAGATGCAAATATTGGTGTGAGAGCTAATTCAATCAAGGAAACACTGCATGTTGGTGAAGGGCATATTGAAGAAGGATCAGCCGAGTGGTTCTTGTGGGAGAACAACTCCATTTGGCTCACTAACTTCACACACCATCAGGCTTCCAAGCAGCTCTCAAGGAAACTCAGTTTTCACACTCTATGCTTAGTGCCCTTTGAGTGCATTATCTAGGAATGAACCTGGTAGAGCATCCCACACAAACGAATGCTCCACATGCGGGTTTCACATGCCACCAACTCCACATTCACAGGCAACTTCAGCGCCACAGCCGTTTTCAGATAGCCCTCAATGCAAAGGCTCTAGACGCAAATATTGGTGTGAGAGCTAATTCAATCAAGGAAACACTGCATGTTGGTGAAGGGCATATTGAAGAAGGATCAGCCGAGTGGTTCTTGTGGGAGAACAACTCCATTTGGCTCACTAACTTCACACACCATCAGGCTTCCAAGCAGCTCTCAAGGAAACTCAGCTTTCACACTCTACGCTTAGTGCCCATTGTATGCCTGGGACTGAAATGAGGCTTGGGGAACATCCGTCACAAACGAATGCTCCACATGCGGGTTTCACATGCCACCAACTCCACATTCTCAGGCAACTTCAGCGCCACAGCCGTTTTCAGATAGCCCTCAATGCAAAGGCTCTAGACGCAAATATTGGTGTGAGAGCTAATTCAATCAAGGAAACACTGCATGTTGGTGAAGGGCATATTGAAGAAGGATCAGCCGAGTGGTTCTTGTGGGAGAACAACTCCATTTGGCTCACGAACTTCACACACCATCAGGCTTCCAAGCAGCTCTCAAGGAAACTCAGTTTTCACACTCTATGCTTAGTGCCCTTTGAGTGCATTATCTAGGAATGAACCTGGTAGAGCATCCCAAATAAAAGAATGCTCCACATGCGGGTTTCACATGCCACCAACTCCACATTCACAGGCAACTTCAGCGCCACAGCCGTTTTCAGATAGCCCTCAATGCAAAGGATCTAGACGCAAATATTGGTGTGAGAGCTAATTCAATCAAGGAAACACTGCATGTTGGTGAAGGGCATATTGAAGAAGGATCAGCCGAGTGGTTCTTGTGGGAGAACAACTCCATTTGGCTCACTAACTTCACACACCATCAGGCTTCCAAGCAGCTCTCAATGAAACTCAGTTTTCACACTCTATGCTTAGTGCCCTTTGAGTGCATTATCTAGGAATGAACCTGGTAGAGCATCCCACACAAACGAATGCTCCACATGCGGGTTTCACATGCCACCAACTCCACATTCACAGGCAACTTCAGCGCCACAGCCGTTTTCAGATAGCCCTCAATGCAAAGGCTCTAGACGCAAATATTGGTGTGAGAGCTAATTCAATCAAGGAAACACTGCATGTTGGTGAAGGGCATATTGAAGAAGGATCAGCCGAGTGGTTCTTGTGGGAGAACAACTCCATTTGGCTCACTAACTTCACACACCATCAGGCTTCCAAGCAGCTCTCAAGGAAACTCAGCTTTCACACTCTATGCTTAGTTCCCTTTGAGTTCCTAGGACTGAAATGAGGCTTGGTGAACATCCGTCACAAACGAATGCTCCACATGCGGGTTTCACATGCCACCAACTCCACATTCACAGGCAACTTCAGCGCCACAGCCGTTTTCAGATAGCCCTCAATGCAAAGGCTCTAGACGCAAATATTGGTGTGAGAGCTAATTCAATCAAGGAAACACTGCATGTTGGTGAAGGGCATATTGAAGAAGGATCAGCCGAGTGGTTCTTGTGGGAGAACAACTCCATTTCGCTCACGAACTTCACACACCATCAGGCTTCCAAGCAGCTCTCAAGGAAACTCAGTTTTCACACTCCATGCTTAGTGACCTTTGAGTGCATTATCTAGGAATGAACCTGGTAGAGCATCCCACACAAACGAATGCTCCACATGCGGGTTTCACATGCCACCAACTCCACATTCACAAGCAACTTCAGCGCCACAGCCGTTTTCAGATAGCCCTCAATGCAAAGGCTCTAGACGGAAATATTGGTGTGAGAGCTAATTCAATCAAGGAAACACTGCATGTTGGTGAAGGGCATATTGAAGAAGGATCAGCCGAGTGGTTCTTGTGGGAGAACAACTCCATTTGGCTCACTAACTTCACACACCATCAGGCTTCCAAGCAGCTCTCAAGGAAACTCAGTTTTCACACTCTATGCTTAGTGCCCTTTGAGTGCATTATCTAGGAATGAACCTGGTAGAGCATCCCACACAAACGAATGCTCCACATGCGGGTTTCACATGCCACCAACTCCACATTCACAGGCAACTTCAGCGCCACAGCCGTTTTCAGATAGCCCTCAATGCAAAGGCTCTAGACGCAAATATTGGTGTGAGAGCTAATTCAATCAAGGAAACACTGCATGTTGGTGAAGGGCATATTGAAGAAGGATCAGCCGAGTGGTTCTTGTGGGAGAACAACTCCATTTGGCTCACTAACTTCACACACCATCAGGCTTCCAAGCAGCTCTCAAGGAAACTCAGTTTTCACACTCTATGCTTAGTGCCCTTTGAGTGCATTATCTAGGAATGAACCTGGTAGAGAATCCCACACAAACGAATGCTCCACATGCGGGTTTCACATGCCACCAACTCCACATTCTCAGGCAACTTCAGTGCCACAGCCGTTTTCAGATAGCCCTCAATGCAAAGGCTCTAGACGCAAATATTGGTGTGAGAGCTAATTCAATCAAGGAAACACTGCATGTTGGTGAAGGGCATATTGAAGAAGGATCAACCGAGTGGTTCTTGTGGGAGAACAACTCCATTTGGCTCACTAATTTCACACACCATCAGGCTTCCAAGCAGCTCTCAAGGAAACTCAGTTTTCACACTCTATGCTTAGTGCCCTTTGAGTGCATTATCTAGGAATGAACCTGGTAGAGCATCCCACACAAACGAATGCTCCACATGCGGGTTTCACATGCCACCAACTCCACATTCACAGGCAACTTCAGCGCCACAGCCGTTTTCAGATAGCCCTCAATGCAAAGGCTCTAGACGCAAATATTGGTGTGAGAGCTAATTCAATCAAGGAAACACTGCATGTTGGTGAAGGGCATATTGAAGAAGGATCAGCCGAGTGGTTCTTGTGGAGAACAACTCCATTTGGCTCACTAACTTCACACACCATCAGGCTTCCAAGCAGCTCTCAAGGAAACTCAGTTTCACACTCTATGCTTAGTGCCCTTTGAGTGCATTATCTAGGAATGAACCTGGTAGAGCATCCCACACAAACGAATGCTCCACATGCGGGTTTCACATGCCAACAACTCCACATTCACAGGCAACTTCAGCGCCACAGCCGTTTTCAGCTAGCCTTCAGTGCAAAGGCTCTAGACGCAAATATTGGTGTGAGAGCTAATTCAATCAAGGAAACACTGCATGTTGGTGAAGGGCATATTGAAGAAGGATCAGCCGAGTGGTTCTTGTGGGAGAACAACTCCATTTGGCTCACTAACTTCACACACCATCAGGCTTCCAAGCAGCTCTCAAGGAAACTCAGTTTTCACACTCTATGCTTAGTGCCCTTTGAGTGCATTATCTAGGAATGAACCTGGTAGAGCATCCCACACAAACGAATGCTCCACATGCGGGTTTCACATGCCACCAACTCCACATTCACAGGCAACTTCAGCGCCACAGCCGTTTTCAGATAACCCTCAATGCAAAGGATCTAGACGCAAATATTGGTGTGAGAGCTAATTCAATCAAGGAAACACTACATGTTGGTGAAGGGCATATTGAAGAAGGATCAGCCGAGTGGTTCTTGTGGGAGAACAACTCCATTTGGCTCACTAACTTCACACACCATCAGGCTTCCAAGCAGCTCTCAAGGAAACTCAGTTTTCACACTCTATGCTTAGTGCCCTTTGAGTGCATTATCTAGGAATGAACCTGGTAGAGCATCCCACACAAACGAATGCTCCACATGCGGGTTTCACATGCCACCAACTCCACATTCACAGGCAACTTCAGCGCCACAGCCGTTTTCAGATAGCCCTCAATGCAAAGGCTCTAGACGCAAATATTGGTGTGAGAGCTAATTCAATCAAGGAAACACTGCATGTTGGTGAAGGGCATATTGAAGAAGGATCAGCCGAGTGGTTCTTGTGGGAGAACAACTCCATTTGGCTCACTAACTTCACACACCATCAGGCTTCCAAGCAGCTCTCAAGGAAACTCAGTTTTCACACTCTATGCTTAGTGCCCTTTGAGTGCATTATCTAGGAATGAACCTGGTAGAGCATCCCACACAAACGAATGCTCCACATGCGGGTTTCACATGCCACCAACTCCACATTCTCAGGCAACTTCAGCGCCACAGCCGTTTTCAGATAGCCATCAATGCAAAGGCTCTAGACGCAAATATTGGTGTGAGAGCTAATTCAATCAAGGAAACACTGCATGTTGGTGAAGGGCATATTGAAGAAGGATCAGCCGAGTGGTTCTTGTGGGAGAACAACTCCATTTGGCTCACTAACTTCACACACCATCAGGCTTCCAAGCAGCTCTCAAGGAAACTCAGCTTTCACACTCTATGCTTAGTGCCCTTTGTATGCCTGGGACTGAAATGAGGCTTGGTGAACATCCGTCACAAACGAATGCTCCACATGCGGGTTTCACATGCCACCAACTCCACATTCACAGGCAACTTCAGCGCCACAGCCGTTTTCAGATAGCCCTCAATGCAAAGGCTCTAGATGCAAATATTGGTGTGAGAGCTAATTCAATCAAGGAAACACTGCATGTTGGTGAAGGGCATATTGAAGAAGGATCAGCCGAGTGGTTCTTGTGGGAGAACAACTCCATTTGGCTCACTAACTTCACACACCATCAGGCTTCCAAGCAGCTCTCAAGGAAACTCAGTTTTCACACTCTATGCTTAGTGCCCTTTGAGTGCATTATCTAGGAATGAACCTGGTAGAGCATCCCACACAAACGAATGCTCCACATGCGGGTTTCACATGCCACCAACTCCACATTCACAGGCAACTTCAGCGCCACAGCCGTTTTCAGATAGCCCTCAATGCAAAGGCTCTAGACGCAAATATTGGTGTGAGAGCTAATTCAATCAAGGAAACACTGCATGTTGGTGAAGGGCATATTGAAGAAGGATCAGCCGAGTGGTTCTTGTGGGAGAACAACTCCATTTGGCTCACTAACTTCACACACCATCAGGCTTCCAAGCAGCTCTCAAGGAAACTCAGCTTTCACACTCTACGCTTAGTGCCCATTGTATGCCTGGGACTGAAATGAGCTTGGGGAACATCCGTCACAAACGAATGCTCCACATGCGGGTTTCACATGCCACCAACTCCACATTCTCAGGCAACTTCAGCGCCACAGCCGTTTTCAGATAGCCCTCAATGCAAAGGCTCTAGACGCAAATATTGGTGTGAGAGCTAATTCAATCAAGGAAACACTGCATGTTGGTGAAGGGCATATTGAAGAAGGATCAGCCGAGTGGTTCTTGTGGGAGAACAACTCCATTTGGCTCACTAACTTCACACACCATCAGGCTTCCAAGCAGCTCTCAAGGAAACTCAGTTTTCACACTCTATGCTTAGTGCCCTTTGAGTGCATTATCTAGGAATGAACCTGGTAGAGCATCCCACACAAACGAATGCTCCACATGCGGGTTTCACATGCCACCAACTCCACATTCTCAGGCAACTTCAGCGCCACAGCCGTTTTCAGATAGCCCTCAATGCAAAGGCTCTAGACGCAAATATTGGTGTGAGAGCTAATTCAATCAAGGAAACACTGCATGTTGGTGAAGGGCATATTGAAGAAGGATCAGCCGAGTGGTTCTTGTGGGAGAACAACTCCATTTGGCTCACGAACTTCACACACCATCAGGCTTCCAAGCAGCTCTCAAGGAAACTCAGTTTTCACACTCTATGCTTAGTGCCCTTTGAGTGCATTATCTAGGAATGAACCTGGTAGAGCATCCCAAATAAAAGAATGCTCCACATGCGGGTTTCACATGCCACCAACTCCACATTCACAGGCAACTTCAGCGCCACAGCCGTTTTCAGATAGCCCTCAATGCAAAGGATCTAGACGCAAATATTGGTGTGAGAGCTAATTCAATCAAGGAAACACTGCATGTTGGTGAAGGGCATATTGAAGAAGGATCAGCCGAGTGGTTCTTGTGGGAGAACAACTCCATTTGGCTCACTAACTTCACACACCATCAGGCTTCCAAGCAGCTCTCAATGAAACTCAGTTTTCACACTCTATGCTTAGTGCCCTTTGAGTGCATTATCTAGGAATGAACCTGTAGAGCATCCCACACAAACGAATGCTCCACATGCGGGTTTCACATGCCACCAACTCCACATTCACAGGCAACTTCAGCGCCACAGCCGTTTTCAGATAGCCCTCAATGCAAAGGCTCTAGACGCAAATATTGGTGTGAGAGCTAATTCAATCAAGGAAACACTGCATGTTGGTGAAGGGCATATTGAAGAAGGATCAGCCGAGTGGTTCTTGTGGGAGAACAACTCCATTTGGCTCACTAACTTCACACACCTTCAGGCTTCCAAGCAGCTCTCAAGGAAACTCAGCTTTCACACTCTATGCTTAGTTCCCTTTGAGTTCCTAGGACTGAAATGAGGCTTGGTGAACATCCGTCACAAACGAATGCTCCACATGCGGGTTTCACATGCCACCAACTCCACATTCACAGGCAACTTCAGCGCCACAGCCGTTTTCAGATAGCCCTCAATGCAAAGGCTCTAGACGCAAATATTGTGTGAGAGCTAATTCAATCAAGGAAACACTGCATGTTGGTGAAGGGCATATTGAAGAAGGATCAGCCGAGTGGTTCTTGTGGGAGAACAACTCCATTTCGCTCACGAACTTCACACACCATCAGGCTTCCAAGCAGCTCTCAAGGAAACTCAGTTTTCACACTCCATGCTTAGTGACCTTTGAGTGCATTATCTAGGAATGAACCTGGTAGAGCATCCCACACAAACGAATGCTCCACATGCGGGTTTCACATGCCACCAACTCCACATTCACAAGCAACTTCAGCGCCACAGCCGTTTTCAGATAGCCCTCAATGCAAAGGCTCTAGACGGAAATATTGGTGTGAGAGCTAATTCAATCAAGGAAACAATGCATGTTGGTGAAGGACATATTGAAGAAGGATCAGCCGAGTGGTTCTTGTGGGAGAACAACTCCATTTGGCTCACTAACTTCACACACCATCAGGCTTCCAAGCAGCTCTCAAGGAAACTGAGCTTTCACACTCTATGCTTAGTTCCCTTTGAGTTCCTAGGACTGAAATGAGGCTTGGTGAACATCCGTCACAAACGAATGCTCCACATGCGGGTTTCACATGCCACCAACTCCACATTCACAGGCAACTTCAGCGCCACAGCCGTTTTCAGATAGCCCTCAATGCAAAGGCTCTAGACGCAAATATTGGTGTGAGAGCTAATTCAATCAAGGAAACACTGCATGTTGGTGAAGGGCATATTGAAGAAGGATCAGCCGAGTGGTTCTTGTGGGAGAACAACTCCATTTGGCTCACTAACTTCACACACCATCAGGCTTCCAAGCAGCTCTCAAGGAAACTCAGTTTTCACACTCTATGCTTAGTGCCCTTTGAGTGCATTATCTAGGAATGAACCTGGTAGAGCATCCCACACAAACGAATGCTCCACATGCGGGTTTCACATGCCACCAACTCCACATTCACAGGCAACTTCAGCGCCAAAGCCGTTTTCAGATAGCCCTCAATGCAAAGGCTCTAGACGCAAATATTGGTGTGAGAGCTAATTCAATCAAGGAAACAACTGCATGTTGGTGAAGGGCATATTGAAGAAGGATCAGCCGAGTGGTTCTTGTGGGAGAACAACTCCATTTGGCTCACTAACTTCACACACCATAGGGCTTCCAAGCAGCTCTCAAGGAAACTCAGTTTTCACACTCTATGCTTAGTGCCCTTTGAGTGCATTATCTAGGAATGAACCTGGTAGAGCATCCCACACAAACGAATGCTCCACATGCGGGTTTCACATGCCACCAACTCCACATTCACAGGCAACTTCAGCGCCACAGCCGTTTTCAGATAGCCCTCAATGCAAAGGCTCTAGACGCAAATATTGGTGTGAGAGCTAATTCAATCAAGGAAACACTGCATGTTGGTGAAGGGCATATTGAAGAAGGATCAGCCGAGTGGTTCTTGTGGGAGAACAACTCCATTTGGCTCACTAACTTCACACACCATCAGGCTTCCAAGCAGCTCTCAAGGAAACTCAGCTTTCACACTCTATTCTTAGTGCCCTTTGAGTTCCAAGGACTGAAATGAGGCTTGGTGAACATCCGTCACAAACGAATGCTCCACATGCGGGTTTCACATGCCACCAACTCCACATTCTCAGGCAACTTCAGCGCCACAGCCGTTTTCAGATAGCCCTCAATGCAAAGGCTCTAGACGCAAATATTGGTGTGAGAGCTAATTCAATCAAGGAAACACTGCATGTTGGTGAAGGGCATATTGAAGAAGGATCAGCCGAGTGGTTCTTGTGGGAGAACAACTCCATTTGGCTCACTAACTTCACACACCATCAGGCTTCCAAGCAGCTCTCAAGGAAACTCAGTTTTCACACTCTATGCTTAGTGCCCTTTGAGTGCATTATCTAGGAATGAACCTGGTAGAGCATCCCACACAAACGAATGCTCCACATGCGGGTTTCACATGCCACCAACTCCACATTCACAGGCAACTTCAGCGCCACAGCCGTTTTCAGATAGCCCTCAATGCAAAGGCTCTAGACGCAAATATTGGTGTGAGAGCTAATTCAATCAAGGAAACACTGCATGTTGGTGAAGGGCATATTGAAGAAGGATCAGCCGAGTGGTTCTTGTGGGAGAACAACTCCATTTGGCTCACGAACTTCACACACCATCAGGCTTCCAAGCAGCTCTCAAGGAAACTCAGTTTTCACACTCTATGCTTAGTGCCCTTTGTGTGCCTAGGACTGAAATGAAGCTTGGTCAGCATCCCACACAAACGAATGCTCCACATGCGGGTTTCACATGCCATCAACTCCACATTCACAGGCAACTTCAGCGCCACAGCTGTTTTCAGATAGCCCTCAATGCAAAGGCTCTAGACGCAAATATTGGTGTGAGAGCTAATTCAATCAAGGAAACACTGCATGTTGGTGAAGGGCATATTGAAGAAGGATCAGCCGAGTGGTTCTTGTGGGAGAACAACTCCATTTGGCTCACTAACTTCACACACCATCAGGCTTCCAAGCAGCTCTCAAGGAAACTCAGTTTTCACACTCTATGCTTAGTGCCCTTTTTATGGCTAGGACTGAAATGAACCTGGTAGAGCATCCCACACAAACGAATGCTCCACATGCGGGTTTCACATGCCACCAACT
The DNA here is from genome assembly GCF_030435755.1 of Ochotona princeps. Classification (NCBI taxonomy): domain Eukaryota; kingdom Metazoa; phylum Chordata; class Mammalia; order Lagomorpha; family Ochotonidae; genus Ochotona; species Ochotona princeps. Next base: position 56,365 of record NW_026696526.1, read on the forward strand.
CCACATTCACAGGCAACTTCAGCGCCACTGCCGTTTTCAGATAGCCCTCAATGCAAAGTCTCTAGATGCAAATATTGGTGTGAGAGCTAATTCAATCAAGGAAACACTGCATGTTGGTGAAGGGCATATTAAAGAAGGATCAGCCGAGTGGTTCTTGTGGGAGAACAACTCCATTTGATTCACTAACTTCACACACCATCAGGCTTCCAAGCAGCTCTCAAGGAAACTCAGTTTTCACACTCTATGCTTAGTGCCGTTTGAGTGCATTTTCTAGGAATGAACCTGGTAGAGAATCCCACACAAACGAATGCTCCACATGCGGGTTTCACATGCCACCAACTCCACATTCTCAGGCAACTTCAGTGCCAAAGCCGTTTTCAGATAGCCCTCAATGCAAAGGCTCTAGACGCAAATATTGGTGTGAGAGCTAATTCAATCAAGGAAACACTGCATGTTGGTGAAGGGCATATTGAAGAAGGATCAGCCGAGTGGTTCTTGTGGGAGAACAACTCCATTTGGCTCACTAACTTCACACACCATCAGGCTTCCAAGCAGCTCTCAAGGAAACTCAGCTTTCACACTCTATGCTTAGTTCCCTTTGAGTTCCTAGGACTGAAATGAGGCTTGGTGAACATCCGTCACAAACGAATGCTCCACATGCGGGTTTCACATGCCACCAACTCCACATTCTCAGGCAACTTCAGCGCCACAGCCGTTTTCAGATAGCCCTCAATGCAAAGGCTCTAGACGCAAATATTGGTGTGAGAGCTAATTCAATCAAGGAAACACTGCATGTTGGTGAAGGGCATATTGAAGAAGGATCAGCCGAGTGGTTCTTGTGGGAGAACAACTCCATTTGGCTCACTAACTTCACACACCATCAGGCTTCCAAGCAGCTCTCAAGGAAACTCAGTTTTCACACTCTATGCTTAGTGCCCTTTGAGTGCATTATCTAGGAATGAACCTGGTAGAGCATCCCACACAAACGAATGCTCCACATGCGGGTTTCACATGCCACCAACTCCACATTCTCAGGCAACTTCAGCGCCACAGCCGTTTTCAGATAGCCCTCAATGCAAAGGCTCTAGACGCAAATATTGGTGTGAGAGCTAATTCAATCAAGGAAACACTGCATGTTGGTGAAGGGCATATTGAAGAAGGATCAGCCGAGTGGTTCTTGTGGGAGAACAACTCCATTTGACTCACTAACTTCACACACCATCAGGCTTCCAAGCAGCTCTCAAGGAAACTCAGTTTTCACACTCTATGCTTAGTGCCCTTTGAGTTCCTAGGACTGAAATGAGGCTTGGTGAACATCCCTCACATTCGAATGCTCCACATGCGGGTTTCACATGCCACCAACTCCACATTCTCAGGTAACTTCAGCGCCACAGCCGTTTTCAGATAGCCCTCAATGCAAAGGCTCTAGACGCAAATATTGGTGTGAGAGCTAATTCAATCAAGGAAACACTGCATGTTGGTGAAGGGCATATTGAAGAAGGATCAGCCGAGTGGTTCTTGTGGGAGAACAACTCCATTTGACTCACTAACTTCACACACCATCAGGCTTCCAAGCAGCTCTCAAGGAAACTCAGTTTTCACACTCTATGCTTAGTGCCCTTTTAGTGCATTATCTAGGAATGAACCTGGTAGAGAATCCCACACAAACGAATGCTCCACATGCGGGTTTCACATGCCACCAACTCCACATTCACAGGCAACTTCAGTGCCACAGCCGTTTTCAGATAGCCCTCAATGCAAAGGCTCTAGACGCAAATATTGGTGTGAGAGCTAATTCAATCAAGGAAACACTGCATGTTGGTGAAGGGCATATTGAAGAAGGATCAGCCGAGTGGTTCTTGTGGGAGAACAACTCCATTTGGCTCACTAACTTCACACACCATCAGGCTTCCAAGCAGCTCTCAAGGAAACTCAGCTTTCACACTCTATGCTTAGTTCCCTTTGAGTTCCTAGGACTGAAATGAGGCCTGGTGAACATCAGTCACAAACGAATGCTCCACATGCGGGTTTCACATGACACCAACTCCACATTCTCAGGCAACTTCAGCGCCACAGCCGTTTTCAGATAGCCCTCAATGCAAAGGCTCTAGACGCAAATATTGGTGTGAGAGCTAATTCAATCAAGGAAACACTGCATGTTGGTGAAGGGCATATTGAAGAAGGATCAGCCGAGTGGTTCTTGTGGGAGAACAACTCCATTTGGCTCACTAACTTCACACACCATCAGGCTTCCAAGCAGCTCTCAAGGAAACTCAGCTTTCACACTCTATGCTTAGTGCCCTTTTTATGGCTAGGACAGAAATGAACCTGGTAGAGCATCCCACACAAACGAATGCTCCACATGCGTGTTTCACATGCCACCAACTCCACATTCACAGGCAACTTCAGCGCCACAGCCCTTTTCAGATAGCCCTCAATGCAAAGGCTCTAGACGCAAATATTGGTGTGAGAGCTAATTCAATCAAGGAAACACTGCATGTTGGTGAAGGGCATATTGAAGAAGGATCAGCCGAGTGGTTCTTGTGGGAGAACAACTCCATTTGGCTCACTAACTTCACACACCATCAGGCTTCCAAGCAGCTCTCAAGGAAACTCAGTTTTCACACTCTATGCTTAGTGCACTTTGAGTGCCTAGACTGAAATGAAGCTTGGTCAGCATCCTACAGAAAAGAATGCTCCACATGCGGGTTTCACATGCCACCAACTCCACATTCACAGGCAACTTCAGCGCCACACAAGTTTTCAGATAGCCCTCAATGCAAAGGCTCTAGACGCAAATATTGGTGTGAGAGCTAATTCAATCAAGGAAACACTGCATGTTGGTGAAGGGCATATTGAAGAAGGATCAGCCGAGTGGTTCTTGTGGGAGAACAACTCCATTTGGCTCACTAACTTCACACACCATCAGGCTTCCAAGCAGCTCTCAAGGAAACTCAGCTTTCACACTCTATGCTTAGTGCCCTTTGAGTGCATTATGTAGGAATGAACCTGGTAGAGCATCCCACAGAAACGAATGCTCCACATGCGGGTTTCACATGCCACCAACTCCACATTCACAGGCAACTTCAGCGCCACAGCCGTTTTCAGATAGCCCTCAATGCAAAGGCTCTAGACGCAAATATTGGTGTGAGAGCTAATTCAATCAAGGAAACACTGCATGTTGGTGAAGGGCATATTGAAGAAGGATCAGCCGAGTGGTTCTTGTGGGAGAACAACTCCATTTGACTCACTAACTTCACACACCATCAGGCTTCCAAGCAGCTCTCAAGGAAACTCAGCTTTCACATTCTATGCTTAGTGCCCTTTGAGTTCCTAGGACTGAAATGAGGCTTGGTGAACATCCCTCACAAACGAATGCTCCACATGCGGGTTTCACATGCCACCAACTCCACATTCTCAGGTAACTTCAGCGCCACAGCTGTTTTCAGATAGCCCTCAATGCAAAGGCTCTAGACACAAATATTGGTGTGAGAGCTAATTCAATCAAGGAAACACTGCATGTTGGTGAAGGGCATATTAAAGAAGGATCAGCCGAGTGGTTCTTGTGGGAGAACAACTCCATTTGACTCACTAACTTCACACACCATCAGGCTTCCAAACAGCTCTCAAGGAAACTCACTTTTCACACTCTATGCTTAGTGCCCTTTTAGTGCATTATCTAGGAATGAACCTGGTAGAGCATCCCACACAAACGAATGCTCCACATACGGGTTTCACATGCCACCAACTCCACATTCACAGGCAACTTCAGCGCCACAGCCGTTTTCAGATAGCCCTCAATGCAAAGGCTCTAGACGCAAATATTGGTGTGAGAGCTAATTCAATCAAGGAAACACTGCATGTTGGTGAAGGGCATATTGAAGAAGGATCAGCCGAGTGGTTCTTGTGGGAGAAAAACTCCATTTGGCTCACTAACTTCACACACCATCAGGCTTCCAAGCAGCTCTCAAAGAAACTCAGCTTTCACACTCTATGCTTAGCTCCCTTTGAGTTCCTAGGACTGAAATGAGGCCTGGTGAACATCTGTCACAAACGAATGCTCCACATGCGGGTTTCACATGCCACCAACTCCACATTCTCAGGTAACTTCAGCGCCACAGCCGTTTTCAGATAGCCCTCAATGCAAAGGCTCTAGACGCAAATATTGGTGTGAGAGCTAATTCAATCAAGGAAACACTGCATGTTGGTGAAGGGCATATTGAAGAAGGATCAGCCGAGTAGTTCTTGTGGGAGAACAACTCCATTTGGCTCACGAACTTCACACACCATCAGGCTTCCAAGCAGCTCTCAAGGAAACTCAGTTTTCACACTCTATGCTTAGTGCTCTTTGTGTGCGTAGGACTGAAATGAAGCTTGGTCTGCATCCCACACAAACGAAAGCTCCACATGCGGGTTTCACATGCCACCAACTCCACATTCACAGGCAACTTCAGCGCCACAGCTGTTTTCAGATAGCCCTCAATGCAAAGGCTCTAGACGCAAATATTGGTGTGAGAGCTAATTCAATCAAGGAAACACTGCATGTTGGTGAAGGGCATATTGAAGAAGGATCAGCCGAGTGGTTCTTGTGGGAGAACAACTCCATTTGGCTCACTAACTTCACACACCATCAGGCTTCCAAGCAGCTCTCAAGGAAACTCAGCTTTCACACTCTATGCTTAGTGCCCTTTTTATGGCTAGGACTGAAATGAACCTGGTAGAGCATCCCACACAAACGAATGCTCCACATGCGGGTTTCACATGCCACCAACTCCACATTCACAGGCAACTTCAGCGCCACAGCCATTTTCAGATAGCCCTCAATGCAAAGGATCTAGACGCAAATATTGGTGTGAGAGCTAATTCAATCAAGGAAACACTGCATGTTGGTGAAGGGCATATTGAAGAAGGATCAGCCGAGTGGTTCTTGTGGGAGAACAACTCCATTTGGCTCACTAACTTCACACACCATCAGGCTTCCAAGCAGCTCTCAAGGAAACTCAGTTTTCACACTCTATGCTTAGTGCCCTTTGAGTGCATTATCTAGGAATGAACCTGGTAGAGCATCCCACACAAACGAATGCTCCACATGCGGGTTTCACATGCCACCAACTCCACATTCACAGGCAACTCCAGCGCCACAGCCGTTTTCAGATAGCCCTCAATGCAAAGGCTCTAGACGCAAATATTGGTGTGAGAGCTAATTCAATCAAGGAAACACTGCATGTTGGTGAAGGGCATATTGAAGAAGGATCAGCCGAGTGGTTCTTGTGGGAGAACAACTCCATTTGGCTCACTAACTTCACACACCATCAGGCTTCCAAGCAGCTCTCAAGGAAACTCAGCTTTCACACTCTATGCTTAGTTCCCTTTGAGTTCCTAGGACTGAAATCAGGCTTGGTGAACATCCGTCACAAACGAATGCTCCACATGCGGGTTTCACATGCACCAACCCCACATTCTCAGGCAACTTCAGCGCCACAGCCTTTTTCAGATAGCCCTCAATGCAAAGGCTCTAGACGCAAATATTGGTGTGAGAGCTAATTCAATCAAGGAAACACTGCATGTTGGTGAAGGGCATATTGAAGAAGGATCAGCCGAGTGGTTCTTGTGGGAGAACAACTCCATTTGGCTCACTAACTTCACACACCATCAGGCTTCCAAGCAGCTCTCAAGGAAACTCAGTTTTCACACTCTATGCTTAGTGCCCTTTGAGTGCATTATCTAGGAATGAACCTGGTAGAGCATCCCACACAAACGAATGCTCCACATGCGGGTTTCACATGCCACCAACTCCACATTCACAGGCAACTTCAGCGCCACAGCCGTTTTCAGATAGCCCTCAATGCAAAGGCTCTAGACGCAAATATTGGTGTGAGAGCTAATTCAATCAAGGAAACACTGCATGTTGGTGAAGGGCATATTGAAGAAGGATCAGCCGAGTGGTTCTTGTGGGAGAACAACTCCATTTGGCTCACTAACTTCACACACCATCAGGCTTCCAAGCAGCTCTCAAGGAAACTCAGCTTTCACACTCTATGCTTAGTTCCCTTTGAGTTCCTAGGACTGAAATGAGGCTTGGTGAACATCCGTCACAAACGAATGCTCCACATGCGGGTTTCACATGCCACCAACTCCACATTCTCAGGCAACTTCAGCGCCACAGCCGTTTTCAGATAGCCCTCAATGCAAAGGCTCTAGACGCAAATATTGGTGTGAGAGCTAATTCAATCAAGGAAACACTGCATGTTGGTGAAGGGCATATTGAAGAAGGATCAGCCGAGTGGTTCTTGTGGCAGAACAACTCCATTTGGCTCACTAACTTCACACACCATCAGGCTTCCAAGCAGCTCTCAAGGAAACTCAGTTTTCACACTCTATGCTTAGTGCCCTTTGTGTGCCTAGGACTGAAATGAAGCTTGGTCAGCATCCTACACAAACGAATGCTCCACATGCGGGTTTCACATGCCACCAACTCCACATTCTCATGCAACTTCAGCGTCACAGCCGTTTTCAGATAGCCCTCAATGCAAAGGCTCTAGACGCAAATATTGGTGTGAGAGCTAATTCAATCAAGGAAACACTGCATGTTGGTGAAGGGCATATTGAAGAAGGATCAGCCAAGTGGTTCTTGTGGGAGAACAACTCCATTTGGCTCACTAACTTCACACACCATCAGGCGTCCAAGCAGCTCTCAAGGAAACTCAGTTTTCACACTGTATGCTTAGTGCCCTTTGTATGGCTAGGACTGAAATGAACCTGGTAGAGCATCCCACACAAACGAATGCTCCACATGCGGGTTTCACATGCCACTAACTCCACATTCACAGGCAACTTCAGCGCCACAGCCGTTTTCAGATAGCCCTCAATGCAAAGGCTCTAGACGCAAATATTGGTGTGAGAGCTAATTCAATCAAGGAAACACTGCATGTTGGTGAAGGGCATATTGAAGAAGGATCAGCCGAGTGGTTCTTGTGGGAGAACAACTCCATTTGGCTCACTAACTTCACACACCATCAGGCTTCCAAGCAGCTCTCAAGGAAACTCAGTTTTCACACTCTATTCTTAGTGCCCTTTGAGTGCCTAGTACTGAAATGAAGCTTGGTCAGCATCCCACACAAACGAATGCTCCACATGCGGGTTTCACATGCCACCAACTCCACATTCTCAGGCAACTTCAGCGCCACAGCCGTTTTCAGATAGCCCTCAATGCAAAGGCTCTAGACGCAAATATTGGTGTGAGAGCTAATTCAATCAAGGAAACACTGCATGTTGGTGAAGGGCATATTGAAGAAGAATCAGCCGAGTGGTTCTTGTGGGAGAACAACTCCATTTGGCTCACAAACGTCACACACCAACAGGCTTCCAAGCAGCTCTCTAGGAAACTCAGTTTTCACACTCTATATTTAGTGCCAATTGAGTTCCTAGGACTGAAATGAAGCTTGGTCAGCATCCCACACAAACGAATGCTCCACATGCGGGTTTCACATGCCACCAACTCCACATTCACAGGCAACTTCAGCGCCACAGCTGTTTTCAGATAGCCCTCAATGCAAAGGCTCTAGACGCAAATATTGGTGTGAGAGCTAATTCAATCAAGGAAACACTGCATGTTGGTGAAGGGCATATTGAAGAAGGATCAGCCGAGTGGTTATTGTGGGAGAACAACTCCATTTGACTCACTAACTTCACACACCATCAGGCTTCCAAGCAGCTCTCTAGGAAACTCAGTTTTCACACTCTATGCTTAGTGCCCTTTGAGTGCATTATCTAGGAATGAACCTGGTAGAGCATCCCACACAAACGAATGCTCCACATGCGGGTTTCACATGCCACCAACTCCACATTCACAGGCAACTTCAGCGCCACAGCCGTTTTCAGATAGCCCTCACTGCAAAGGCTCTAGACGCAAATATTGGTGTGAGAGCTAATTCAATCAAGGAAACACTGCATGTTGGTGAAGGGCATATTGAAGAAGGATCAGCCGAGTGGTTCTTGTGGGAGAACAACTCCATTTGGCTCACTAACTTCACACACCATCAGGCTTCCAAGCAGCTCTCAAGGAAACTCAGTTTTCACACTGTATGCTTAGTGCTCTTTGTGTGCCTAGGACTGAAATGAAGCTTGGTCAGCATCCCACACAAACGAATGCTCCACATGCGGGTTTCACATGCCACCAACTCCACATTCACAGGCAACTTCAGCGCCACAGCTGTTTTCAGATAGCCCTCAATGCAAAGGCTCTAGACGCAAATATTGGTGTGAGAGCTAATTCAATCAAGGAAACACTGCATGTTGGTGAAGGGCATATTGAAGAAGGATCAGCCGAGTGGTTCTTGTGGGAGAACAACTCCATTTGGCTCACTAACTTCACACACCATCAGGCTTCCAAGCAGCTCTCAAGGAAACTCAGTTTTCACACTCTATGCTTAGTGCCCTTTGAGTGCATTATCTAGGAATGAACCTGGTAGAGCATCCCACACAAACCAATGCTCCACATGCGGGTTTCACATGCCACCAACTCCACATTCACAGGCAACTTCAGCGCCACAGCCGTTTTCAGATAGCCCTCAATGCAAAGGCTCTAGACGCAAATATTGGTGTGAGAGCTAATTCAATCAAGGAAACACTGCATGTTGGTGAAGGGCATATTGAAGAAGGATCAGCCGAGTGGTTCTTGTGGGAGAACAACTCCATTTGGCTCACTAACTTCACACACCATCAGGCTTCCAAGCAGCTCTCAAGGAAACTCAGCTTTCACACTCTATGCTTAGTTCCCTTTGAGTTCCTAGGACTGAAATGAGGCTTGGTGAACATCCGTCACAAACGAATGCTCCACATGCGGGTTTCACATGCCACCAACTCCACATTCTCAGGCAACTTCAGCGCCACAGCCGTTTTCAGATAGCCCTCAATGCAAAGGCTCTAGACGCAAATATTGGTGTGAGAGCTAATTCAATCAAGGAAACACTGCATGTTGGTGAAGAGCATATTGAAGAAGGATCAGCCGAGTGGTTCTTGTGGGAGAACAACTCCATTTGGCTCACTAACTTCACACACCATCAGGCTTCCAAGCAGCTCCTCAAGGAAACTCAGTTTTCACACTCTATGCTTAGTGCTCTTTGTGTGCCTAGGACTGAAATGAAGCTTGGTCAGCATCCCACACAAACGAATGCTCCACATGCGGGTTTCACATGCCACCAACTCCACATTCACAGGCAACTTCAGCGCCACAGCCGTTTTCAGATAGCCCTCAATGCAAAGGCTCTAGACGCAAATATTGGTGTGAGAGCTAATTCAATCAAGGAAACACTGCATGTTGGTGAAGGGCATATTGAAGAATGATCAGCCGAGTGGTTCTTGTGGGAGAACAACTCCATTTGGCTCACTAACTTCACACACCATCAGGCGTCCAAGCAGCTCTCAAGGAAACTCAGTTTTCACACTCTATGCTTAGTGCCCTTTGCATGGCTAGGACTGAAATGAACCTGGTAGAGCATCCCACACAAACGAATGCTCCACATGCGGGTTTCACATGCCACCAACTCCACATTCACAGGCAACTTCAGCGCCACAGCCGTTTTCAGATAGCCCTCAATGCAAAGGCTCTAGACGCAAATATTGGTGTGAGAGCTAATTCAATCAAGGAAACACTGCATGTTGGTGAAGGGCATATTGAAGAAGGATCAGCCGAGTGGTTCTTGTGGGAGAACAACTCCATTTGGCTCACTAACTTCACACACCATCAGGCTTCCAAGCAGCTCTCAAGGAAACTCAGTTTTCACACTCTATGCTTAGTGCCCTTTGAGTGCCTAGTACTGAAATGAAGCTTGGTCAGCATCCCACAGAAACGAATGCTCCACATGCGGGTTTCACATGCCACCAACTCCACATTCTCAGGCAACTTCAGCGCCACAGCCGTTTTCAGATAGCCCTCAATGCAAAGGCTCTAGATGCAAATATTGGTGTGAGAGCTAATTCAATCAAGGAAACACTGCATGTTGGTGAAGGGCATATTGAAGAAGAATCAGCCGAGTGGTTCTTGTGGGAGAACAACTCCATTTGGCTCACAAACGTCACACACCAACAGGCTTCCCAGCAGCTCTCAAGGAAACTCAGTTTTCACACTCTATGTTTAGTGCCAATTGAGTTCCTAGGACTGAAATGAAGCTTGGTCAGCATCCCACACAAACGAATGCTCCACATGCGGGTTTCACATGCCACCAACTCCACATTCACAGGCAACTTCAGCGCCACAGCTGTTTTCAGATAGCCCTCAATGCAAAGGCTCTAGACGCAAATATTGATGTGAGAGCTAATTCAATCAAGGAAACACTGCATGTTGGTGAAGGGCATATTGAAGAAGGATCAGCCGAGTGGTTCTTGTGGGAGAACAACTCCATTTGGCTCACTAACTTCACACACCATCAGGCTTCCAAGCAGCTCTCAAGGAAACTCAGTTTTCACACTCTATGCTTAGTGCCCTTTGAGTGCATTATCTAGGAATGAACCTGGTAGAGCATCCCACACAAACGAATGCTCCACATGCGGGTTTCACATGCCACCAACTCCACATTCACAGGCAACTTCAGCGCCACAGCCATTTTCAGATAGCCCTCACTGCAAAGGCTCTAGACGCAAATATTGGTGTGAGAGCTAATTCAATCAAGGAAACACTGCATGTTGGTGAAGGGCATATTGAAGAAGGATCAGCCGAGTGGTTCTTGTGGGAGAACAACTCCATTTGGCTCACTAACTTCACACACCATCAGGCTTCCAAGCAGCTCTCAAGGAAACTCAGTTTTCACACTCTATGCTTAGTGCCCTTTGAGTCTCTAGGACTGAAATGAACCTGGTAGAGCATCCCACACAAACGAATGCTCCACATGCGGGTTTCACATGCCACCAACTCCACATTCACAGGCAACTTCAGCGCCACAGCCGTTTTCAGATAGCCCTCAATGCAAAGGCTCTAGACGCAAATATTGGTGTGAGAGCTAATTCAATCAAGGAAACACTGCATGTTGGTGAAGGGCATATTGAAGAAGGATCAGCCGAGTGGTTCTTGTGGGAGAACAACTCCATTTGGCTCACTAACTTCACACACCATCAGGCTTCCAAGCAGCTCTCAAGGAAACTCAGTTTTCACACTCTATGCTTAGTGCTCTTCGTGTGCCTAGGACTGAAATGAAGCTTGGTCAGCATCCCACACAAACGAATGCTCCACATGCGGGTTTCACATGCCACCAACTCCACATTCACAGGCAACTTCAGCGCCACAGCTGTTTTCAGATAGCCCTCAATGCAAAGGCTCTAGACGCAAATATTGGTGTGAGAGCTAATTCAATCAAGGAAACACTGCATGTTGGTGAAGGGCATATTGAAGAAGGATCAGCCGAGTGGTTCTTGTGGGAGAACAACTCCATTTGGCTCACTAACTTCACACACCATCAGGCTTCCAAGCAGCTCTCAAGGAAACTCAGTTTTCACACTCTATGCTTAGTGCCCTTTGTATGGCTAGGACTGAAATGAACCTGGTAGAGCATCCCACACAAACGAATGCTCCACATGCGGGTTTCACATGCCACCAACTCCACATTCACAGGCAACTTCAGCGCCACAGCTGTTTTCAGATAGCCCTCAATGCAAAGGCTCTAGACGCAAATATTGGTGTGAGAGCTAATTCAATCAAGGAAACACTGCATGTTGGTGAAGGGCATATTGAAGAAGGATCAGCCGAGTGGTTCTTGTGGGAGAACAACTCCATTTGGCTCACTAACGTCACACACCATCAGGCTTCCAAGCAGCTCTCAAGGAAACTCAGTTTTCACACTCTATGCTTAGTGCCCTTTGAGTGCATTATCTAGGAATGAACCTGGTAGAGCATCCCACACAAACGAATGCTCCACATGCGGGTTTCACATGCCACCAACTCCACATTCACAGGCAACTTCAGCGCCACAGCCGTTTTCAGATAGCCCTCACTGCAAAGGCTCTAGACGCAAATATTGGTGTGAGAGCTAATTCAATCAAGGAAACACTGCATGTTGGTGAAGGGCATATTGAAGAAGGATCAGCCGAGTGGTTCTTGTGGGAGAAACAACTCCATTTGGCTCAGCTAACTTCACACACCATCAGGCGTCCAAGCAGCTCTCAAGGAAACTCAGTTTTCACACTGTATGCTTAGTGCCCTTTGTATGGCTAGGACTGAAATGAACCTGGTAGAGCATCCCACACAAACGAATGCTCCACATGCGGGTTTCACATGCCACCAACTCCACATTCACAGGCAACTTCAGCGCCACAGCCGTTTTCAGATAGCCCTCAATGCAAAGGCTCTAGACGCAAATATTGGTGTGAGAGCTAATTCAATCAAGGAAACACTGCATGTTGGTGAAGGGCATATTGAAGAAGGATCAGCCGAGTGGTTCTTGTGGGAAAACAACTCCATTTGGCTCACTAACTTCACACACCATCAGGCTTCCAAGCAGCTCTCAAGGAAACTCAGTTTTCACACTCTATGCTTAGTGCCCTTTGAGTGCCTAGTACTGAAATGAAGCTTGGTCAGCATCCCACAGAAACGAATGCTCCACATGCGGGTTTCACATGCCACCAACTCCACATTCTCAGGCAACTTCAGCGCCACAGCCGTTTTCAGATAGCCCTCAATGCAAAGGCTCTAGACGCAAATATTGGTGTGAGAGCTAATTCAATCAAGGAAACACTGCATGTTGGTGAAGGGCATATTGAAGAAGAATCAGCCGAGTGGTTCTTGTGGGAGAACAACTCCATTTGGCTCACAAACGTCACACACCAACAGGCTTCCAAGCAGCTCTCAAGGAAACTCAGTTTTCACACTCTATGTTTAGTGCCAATTGAGTTCCTAGGACTGAAATGAAGCTTGGTCAGCATCCCACACAAACGAATGCTCCACATGCGGGTTTCACATGCCACCAACTCCACATTCACAGGCAACTTCAGCGCCACAGCTGTTTTCAGATAGCCCTCAATGCAAAGGCTCTAGACGCAAATATTGGTGTGAGAGCTAATTCAATCAAGGAAACACTGCATGTTGGTGAAGGGCATATTGAAGAAGGATCAGCCGAGTGGTTCTTGTGGGAGAACAACTCCATTTGGCTCACTAACGTCACACACCATCAGGCTTCCAAGCAGCTCTCTAGGAAACTCAGTTTTCACACTCTATGCTTAGTGCCCTTTGAGTGCATTATCTAGGAATGAACCTGGTAGAGCATCCCACACAAACGAATGCTCCACATGCGGGTTTCACATGCCACCAACTCCACAGTTCACAGGCAACTTCAGCGCCACAGCCATTTTCAGATAGCCCTCACTGCAAAGGCTCTAGACGCAAATATTGGTGTGAGAGCTAATTCAATCAAGGAAACACTGCATGTTGGTGAAGGGCATATTGAAGAAGGATCAGCCGAGTGGTTCTTGTGGGAGAACAACTCCATTTGGCTCACTAACTTCACACACCATCAGGCTTCCAAGCAGCTCTCAAGGAAACTCAGTTTTCACACTCTATGCTTAGTGCCCTTTGAGTGCATTATCTAGGAATGAACCTGGTAGAGCATCCCACAGAAACGAATGCTCCACATGCGGGTTTCACATGCCACCAACTCCACATTCACAGGCAACTTCAGCGCCACAGCCATTTTCAGATAGCCCTCACTGCAAAGGCTCTAGACGCAAATATTGGTGTGAGAGCTAATTCAATCAAGGAAACACTGCATGTTGGTGAAGGGCATATTGAAGAAGGATCAGCCGAGTGGTTCTTGTGGGAGAACAACTCCATTTGGCTCACTAACTTCACACACCATCAGGCTTCCAAGCAGCTCTCAAGGAAACTCAGTTTTCACACT